>NC_060243.1:19224722-19527753 GCF_021155785.1 Neodiprion fabricii
AACTAAGAAAAAGAAAACCTAATAATACCGATAAAACAAATGTTGAGATTTCAGAAAACTTTTAACGTTGAAAGAAAAATTGTCAGAGCGGTTCGAATCAAGTGTGTACAAGTTTTCAGACTAAAATCACACCTATTTACAATTGATACAAGCGAAATTAATGAAAATCGTGCATATTTACGATCGTTTTTTTTTTTGTACGACCAAATTCTGACACAGTATTTTCGAATTTGAAATTTTTTCAACACGTGTAATTTATCTAATTGATAGTTTTTTTTTTTATCGATATGGAAAAAAGTATTTGAAGGCGATCAGAATTTCGATCTGTATTTTCTGTATTGTTTTACGAATTTGAGTTTATACACGTTTCTAGCATTTGTTATCGCTCAAACAATATCTCCGGAATTACAACGAAGGACATATTTTCGATTAAAAATCTATGGTATACCACGACAAAAGCTAACTTCGTTATCTCTGCATATCGTTTCTGTCAATTCGATGCTGAAGTTTATCAAACTGCAACGGTCGTCCCCTAAAACGATGAGGCAAAATTCCAGAGCGTTGTCACGGAACCGGAAATCCACTGGGAAATCGAAGAGCTCTTTGGGTTCTAGAAACTCGGAGCCAAGGGTGTCGTGAGAAACAAAACAAAGGGGGGGGGGGGGGGGGGGTGATCTAAGGGTTACCTAGAAAGTCTGAACTGCTTGCATTCGGTTAAGATTGGCCACGACATTTTCAATCTTGCCAACAAAAAATTTCCTGCGATATCGTAACCAATAGAAGCGATCCACGAATGTAAATTATTTTTTTTTTAATCACCCGTTTATGGAGTATGAATTTTCAAACTCATCTCAAAAACGATTTTCAACTCATTTTTAAAAGTTGAAAATGGGAATTTTCAGCCGGAGGTTCAAATATCACAGCATGAAATTCAGAGCAAAATTACGATTGTTTCGTTTTTTTGGTAACGTGATTAGTTGAGAAAAAATAATTGTTACATTTTACACAAATTTGAAGTTGTGAACTCGACCCATTCGCTTTTTCGTACACTGTAGGGTATAATCTTGATTTTCGTTTCTCACGATTTTATCGAGATATAACGCGTAATAAATAATTGTCAATTTCTGAAAAATCAATTGCCGCTATTTGTTTCAAAATATTTCAAAATCATCCAAACGGTGTTTCTTTACTCAAAAGGCAATTTGAGTGAATATTTTCATTTCAAAGTAGAAAAATGGGTTAATTTATTCTTACAACGAGGACGAAAACACGGTGTACAAAAAATTATATCGGAACCACTATTATGATTTCTATCATATTTTGCCTAATCGACAATCGAATATGTAGTAGCATTTTTTTTTGTTTTTGAAAATAAATTGAGATGTTTTTGAGACGTGCTTAAAAAGTCAGACACGGAAAACAATAGATCGATAAAAAATGTCAAAAGTTGAATAAAGTATCACGGGAAAAAATTAATAATATCGCCACGAATCATTCGCTGAGTTTACAAGGAATGCATCATACAATTTCCGTCGGGTTAAATTTTCCTCGTTAAATCTTGATTCCCCCTTTTCACTGATCCCCGGTGGCTACGCTATATTTGCACTCCGCAAAATTTTCAGACACGTATCCGCGGCTAATATGTGCTCGCGAAGTCGTAAACTATATGCTTTTCACCAGCGCTAATTGAGTCCTCTAATTATCCCCACCCCCACCGTGTACAGTCGTAGTGTTATCATCATTGTCGCTGTTGTGAGAGATACCATTTTGTCCTTATGGCCTAAAACGCTGCCTTATCCAAAACGGTGAAACATCAAGTCCGAGATTCAGTCTCATTTTGAATGCCAACGAAAACTCCGCAACGTTTTTACACTTCAATGGAGAAGAATAATAATAATTTCACTTTGGCGAATCAAAGATGTCTCTTTCCACCTTTTTCACCTACGGAATTCGGATAGAAATAATTGAAATAAAAAGAAGAAGAAGAAAGCTAGATCGAAATGTGTTCCGCAATCATACGGAAATTAGATATCTTTTAGAATATGTTCAACGATATTTATGAAAAGAATTAATAAATATTTGAAATTTTCAACAAGCTTCTCTGCGTATTGTGAAAAAAGCTTCAACACCAGGAGTTCGCGAAACCATTCATCTATTCAGCTACGGCAATGGTAAAACGGATTTTTTTTTTTTTTTTTCTTAAAACTGCTATTTTTCACATAACTTCACCCAGAGTGATGTTTTCCAGATGAAAAATTTCTCTTACACTTTAACCGGGAGTGGGTGTCGAACTTGAAGGGTTACGACGTCTTGACGTTTGACGCTTTCTCAGAACAACAGGTCAATAAGCACGAACAGAGTTGAACTTACGTGGCTAGCTCAGAAAAGATCGACGGTAAATTGAAATGAAAAAAGGAAATAAAATTTAAAGTACATCGATAGCGATGGAAAATAAACGCAGGTCAAACTCGTCAGAGAACTAGAATGGGTTGAAGAAGATCAAAGAACCACTTTGTCTGAGGACAGTGAAAACAAGTTCAGAAGATTGAAAAATTGGTCGGAACGTAGTTTCCCGATACAGACGTTTATCGAGATTTAATTTAGAGGTGCAGTTGCAAGACTAAAACTTACAGCGAATAAGTGAGAGAAAATCAAGTAAGAAAGGAGTTAAAATATGGGGGTGAAAAAAAAATGGGAAAAGAAAAAAAAAAAAAATTGAAAAACCCTTAAACCAAGGACCAGGAATTAATCGTCCCATGTAACAAGGGTAGGCAATCCGTATTCTGGGGGGGGTGGTGGTGGTGGGCAGCCACTAAACTCGCGCGCTCTCACGTAATCACACATGTGTCAAACCGAGAACAGTTGAAGAATTTTCTCTTCACCCTACCTCAAAAACCATTCGTGAACAGGTGTCAACGTTTCGTCTCTTCTCCCAGCCAGTCCACGAAAGGTGAAAGAAATACGAGAAGTCGCGTGATAAAAAACACTCAGCGTCAATTATTCCGAAGACGAGGTGGTGGATCGAAAGAAAAAAAAATGGTAAATTTTGAAAAATCGAAATAGCTAATACGTGACAATGGGAACCTCGGGGTATTCGGATCTCACCAACGCAGCCACACTTTCACCCGAGTCTCCGAATCTTTCTTTGCCTTCCGAGCTGTCGCAAATTAAAATATGTGAAGCCGCGGTGAACGACGACGCGCGTTCTTCGGCATCCCCTATCGAACTGAGCCGGTGGCAACCCTCGTAGGCGTTCCTCCCTCCGCTTCTGGCGCTTCCCGCGGAGGACCCGGAGGGAAAGCGGAGCCCTCGCCGGGAACCCGGGAACCCATCGACCCCCGACCCTCCGCCAGCCCTGCGTGTACGATAGGGTACTTGAGGAAAGGGGAAAAAAAAAATAAATAAATAAAATAATTTCCGATTATCCACCATGGCACCCACCGAAAAGTTTGTTTCGGTAAAACGAGAGGTTTCGTGAAAATATGACCGTTCTACGTTGCGTTTTCACTTTGATGCATTTTTTTTTTTTTTTTTTTATTCGTGAAGTATCGCGAATGAAATTTTTTTTTTTGTTTTTTAGTTTTTTTTTTATTGTTAATTTTATCGGGTACATTGTCAAGTTACGTCGCGAAGAAGACCCGCCGCACTTGTTAATATCAAGCCTTCGGTTGATGTTTGCGAAGTGCATCTGACGGTCTTTTTTTTATTTCATTTGTCAATTCTGTCTCGTAAAATAGTTGTAATTTAATGTGAACTTTTTATTTGGGGGAATAAGATTCCCGGGTGATATATCGTTGTGTTACGAAACGTGATATTTGGGTTGAATATAAATGGTCGGGAAGGAAGTAACGATTAAAGTGACGCAACGTGTTTTTTCACAAATTAGTGAATTATTAATTAAAAATCAGTTGAACGCGATATTCTTTTCCTTTTCACCTGAACGCACTTTTTAGGGATTGCCATGGTGGAAAATCGCAAATTATTTTTTTCTGAAACACCCTAATGCACAGTCAGTACTATCCGATCCTTTTTTTCCGAAAGTGAAAAGGTCTCAAGAGGTAACACCACTGTAAAAACCTAAGAAATATACCTTTTTTTTTTTTTTGTATGGACGGAATAAGGTAATACGATAATAATATTTGAGTAAGTTATTAGCCATATATTTAACTATAATACAACAAATTGTTAACAACGAATATTAAAAGATTGCGACACTGGGGTTATTCTCGTTAGACTGCGGTACGTGAAAAAAGTAAAAGGTGCAAATTTGAATTTGGAAAAAAAAAGTCACCCAACCTACATATTCGTAACTACAGAAATACGCAGGGGCTTTTCGTTAAGTTCAATTAAATATTATTTATTAGCAAACAAGTGCCCAGTTCTGGTCGAAAATTGAATATTTTCATTCGATTCTCGCCAATTACGCGAAAATCAATATTTTTAACACATCCTGCGTATTTCTCTAGCTATAGACATGTGGATCGAGCAGTTTTTGTTTTGGTTTTTTTTTTTTTTAGATTCAAATTTGCATCGGTTACACCGCGTGCCGCAGAATTCAATATATCGCGTGAGAATGGCTCCACTGTCGTCATTGTCGAATATATGTTGATAATTATTTTTTGTATTATACAAGGAAGTTATTATCATTTTATTACCTTCCCTTCCATCAAAAAAATAAAAAAAGTTCAAAAAAGCGCTTTCGTTTTGTTTTTACAGTAGTGTAAACTACACCCCTTGAACTACAAGAATTCCCCGAGAAAGTTGGCGCGGGTTTTATGCCGTGATTACGGTTTTTGCGCTTTCTTTCACGGCTCGGGGACTCGAATGGTCATTCCGGAAACTACCCAAAGAAATGAGAAACTAACAGTAAGAAAGTTATTGTCGATTAAAAATATTTCTTTTGTCTACGAAGCTGTCACCTTATTAATTACTTGCCGTTAGCGAGGAAATTTTATTTCTTTCGATTTAAATTCGTTTCAACCCGAAAAATTTTTGTCTTTCTCTTCGGAGAAAAAAAATTTTGTCATCCGTTTGCTTTCAAATATTGAATAATTGATCATAAAATTTGTAATTTTTACCAAAGATTCTTTCAGTGATGGTGAAATTTATTCCTTTCTTTCCAAACACTGTTTTTGAATCTATGAATTTTTGAACATATCTCAATAATAAACCAAAAATTAATCCTTCGAATTATGAGAATGCTAGACATTCGGTTTTAAAATCGTAAGCTCTCGTATGCGTATTTGGCATGTTTTTGAACGGTTTTCAGCAGCTTCACTATCATAGAAAACATGTCCTTACTAAAAATAAAAGAAATTTATTGTAAAATTTTTTACTGCGTTGACATTGGCTACCCCTTATGTATATACGTACATTATATGTTTAACATGTATAGCAGTTTTTTATCGCTTTTCAAGCCTTTATCACTTTCAGTTATCAAATGGCGCCCGATTTCCACACTCAATCTGCGAAGCATTGAAAAATTTGCCATTCTTACAAGTTTTAACGACTCTCGCCGAATCTTGCTGATAAATTTTATTGCTATTCATCTGAACGCGTTTTGCTAAACTTGCTGCTGGCTTTAGAGTTTCGGATGTATTTTTTGTCCCAAAATTTCAAGAGCCTGAATATCGGCGTTGTAAAGGGATTCGTTTTTGCTTATTTTCTCGAAAATCCGAGCAACTCAAAAATACTCGGAAATTGTTTTTACGTTGCGTCAATTTTTTAACTACTAGGTAGAAATACAAAATTCCAAGTACGTTATAGTTTAATATATAATTAAAACGGTGAGAACTGGCAAAATTAGCTTGTCGGAGTTGATGGCCAAAATTCAGATATACTAAAATTGAGAAAAAAGTCAAAATTCAATAGGTTTTCTATTTTCAAACAGTCCGTATATTTTTGTAGAAAATTTCTGAATCGGTGTGCTAAAATTCATCGCAAGAATCGCAGTACTAAATTAGCTACTAATTCTGCGCAACCGAAATATTCGGAACTCAAACAAGCAAATTAAATTGACAAACGTGTCGTTTGACTTGAAAATACGGGGAAGATCTTATCTGCATTTACACAGCCGAAAGTACATTGTACGCTTTTAACAACTCGGGACAATTCAGGATTTAGACGGTTGCACAGAGAGGTGAAATCTCGCGAGTCAATCTTTGCCTAAAGTTCAAGGCTAACAATTTATCTACCATCCCCATCGTGCCTGCCTTCGAACCACCGGCTGCAGCGATGCCATTTTCCACCGGGGATGTTGTTTTTTAACTTCCTGGCATTCCTTCTCCTTCGGCATTCTTATTTCCCCCTGTCGAATGTAAAACATCGAGAGACGCCATCTGGTTTGATGAAATTTGCTATTCTTCAACCTTCCGCTAAATGAAATCGGAATAATTAGCTTTTTCCAAGTCAAAGTCACGTTGAAGCACTCTTAAAGTGTATAATTTAACATACTTGCATAGGTTTTTCATTTCCCTATAGTGATTTGCATAATTGAATTCGGAAATAGTCTCCCACGAAGATCCGTGGTTACTAAATTCTGTGCAATTATTTTCTGAATTTAAAATTTTTTTTCAAATTCGAATTCTAAACTTTACACCAGCAGTCACCGGAATACTAGAATATCAATTTTCACAGAATCCAGACGCAATATTAGGCTTTACGAGATCCGTTGCAGCGTGCATCAGCCATTTGGAAACTAACAAATTCAACTTTCATTCCGACGTGAATCTTGCCAAAAATTCCAAGACACAGTTATCGAGATGATTAGAAGAAAGTGTTTAGTTTTTTGGCACTCAGTTTTTACCACTCGAGTTAAATCAGGTCTCGATCACTCTTTTGTCGCCGTACTGGCTTGCCACGTGCAAATGTCGGATTCAAATAGAGCTTGGAAGCGTAGAAATCGAGCGAGACAAGTCGGTGCTCGTCAGAATAGCGAGGATTTGAAAGCGCGACGAAAGCTCTGAAGCCACCCCTGCGAATCCATTCACCAAGGGGTGAGGGTGAATATGGGGCCTGCTGGATATCGACGATAGGAATATTTCATCCGGTAGCGCAGCTCAGGCAGCCGTCGGACTTTTCGGCCGATTGACTGAGTCGGATGATTTGCAGCTCAACGATGAGCCGCCGACGAGTTTAAAACCAAAACTGTCGGTAGTTGCCAAACGTCACTCAGGACAGGGTTGAAAGAGGGTGAGACCCGTTATTCGTCCATATCTCTTTTGACTTTTCACCCTGACGGAGCTTGAAGAATGGAAAGATATTTCTTAGGCTTGGCGTGAAAAAGCAAAATCGCCAAGCAACAGAAGGGTAACAATATCGAGTTTTCAGAAATCCGAAAATTTATTTCGTCGGATTTCACGACGCAGAAAGTCGAAATATACAAAAGTAGAAGCGTGTAGAAAATTAAAGTCTAGAAATCAAAGTTTTGGCACTCAGTTTTCACAGACGCGTAAATCTGTTTCAAACAATTTTGAAATTTATAAAGTCAAAATATGAATACGTAAACACGAAGGAGGGCACGCTGAGAAAAAAAAGCCGTTGAATCGACTAAATATGCGGTCACTGGCGGCGAAATAATTATTTATTTGTGTCAAATGAAGATCTGTTGGTTTAGGAAAATGTTTACTCGGACTATTTGAATCAACTAAACATTTTGATAGACCAACAGATCTTGAGTCGACACCAATAAATATTAATTTCACCGCCCGTGACTGCACACTTAATTAATTCAATGACTTTTTTCTCTCACAATCGGTACATAATACAGAAAACCAAATTATAGAATTATGAAAATTCTAACAATTTTGTTTTGACTCGCTGTATTTATATTCGTACTGACAATCGTATGTTGTAGTATTTACATCTTATTTCGTTGCATTTTGACTCTCCTATACTCCGAATTTCTACATCTTCAGATTCTGTGAAACAGATTTTCACGTTTTCGAACTTTTAGTATCAAGACCCTTACATTTTCTACTCTTTCTGGTATTTCTTCTTCGCCATCATAAAATTCTAATCGTTACTATTTCTTAACCTAGAAAGTCGAAAATACAGAAAAGTTCAAATGAGGAAAGGCAAACTGTTGAAAGAAAAAACAGAAATGTCAGAGATTTTATATATTTTTATTTATTCTGACGACTTTACATATATTTCGGCTTTCCATGCTTTGGCATATCTAAATTTTGACTTTCATACGAATGCTTCGCCTTTCTATATTTAAAAATTCTACGAATTAGATATTGGATTATTTCCAAATCCGATTTCTCACCCTTCTGTTATATGGTAATTTCACTTTTTTATCCCGACCCCATTTTTATTATTCAATCGAAACGCTAATGATGTAAATGCCGTAATTTAAAAAGTTGGCTTCTCTTCGCTTATATCTGATTGCATTTCTCGGCAGTCAAATTACCACTCTTCACGATTATGGACGATTTCGAAGGCCATTAGATAATTTGTACCATTTACCGTAATTTCCTTACGTTTTAAAGTGATTTAGATTATTGTGTTTGACCTTTAACTGTTTCAGTGTGTTTTTGACTGTTACACGTGTACATTTACGACCATTTTGGAGCATACTTGACAGCTTTTGACAATTTTTGATATCGAGTGAGTTTTTTCTATTATAGTGAGAAAATTTGAACAAAACTGTTTTTTTTTCGCTAAATAATCTACGTTCCAACTGGTCAAAGGTCGTGGATGAGGACAAATCTTGCCGATCGGGTCAACGTTGCACAGCTCGTATTTTGATTTCGGTGCGTTAATTCCCAGCGGACGTTAATCGAGACCGGAAACGAACTCGATTACCGTGACGTCATCAATTTTCGAAATTGCTTTTCCCTGTCGTATCAACCAGCAGGTAATGAAACGCAACCGTGCGTAGTTAGGTAACGTGGTCGAATGTTACTCGGCGTTACAAGGATTTTGCCTGAGCATTTAACTCCGTATAATGTGATTCTCCCTCGTAATAAATCAACGATGCGAAGTAACCGTTGCGTATATATATATTATTCATAATTCTTATTTCCCGGGCTTTGCATTTTCGATTACAACTTCTTTTTACCTTTTTTTCACGAGGTAAAAATGTTTACACCTACAGGGTGTTTCCAAGTAAGCGTGGCAGTATGTCGAGTTGCCTACCGCTGAGGAGAACAAATATCGGTAAAACAGACCTACCGAGTTATCGGTAAGTAGCGCGTTTAAAGTCTTTACGAGTGAACTGGAATTGCACGTGTTACGAATTTGTATGGGATTTGCCATGCAGTTGTTTCGTAGCTTGTAACCTACGCTGAAGCATTCAATGATCGCGCTCCAGAGTTACGTTGAAGTGATTACATGATTTGAGTTGACTAAGGTGATTATGACTCGGCAGATCTGTTTTACCGATATTTGTACCCCTCTGTAATAGCTGGCAACCCAACGTACTTGGTGTTTACTTGGAAACTGCGTTTTACAGAACCAGCTCGCAATTATTTTTCATTGAAAGTGTAAATTCAAATATCTTTCTGTGATGTTACGGAAAATATGAGAATAAATCTTGATGAAAATAAGTGAGATTGAGAAAATTCCGTACAAAATTTTAGCAAGTTTTTTGCAAGCGAAGGAGTTGGCTGAATTTCAGTTGCTGCGCAACGGGCGATTATAACCTGAGAAATTATCTTCAGCACTGCAGCTATCACACTCATCCTCTCGGGGTGAAGAGGAAAAGCAAAGGAGCTTAACGACGTATTTTTATTCACCCCCGTAACTGTTCTTCCTCCGCTAATTAGTCGCGAATCTCTGAACTTGCAATAATATTAACTCGAAGATTATGACCGCTGGTAAACGTTATAAGCCGAGTTTGAAATGAATCGGAAATTCTGAGACGTCGAATTACGTAAAATTTTGCTGAAAAAAATTTCCAACCTACGAATAAATTATAGAATTTCAAGAGAATTACAGGTGTTTCAATTTTGAATCTCGACACCTCTGAATTCGACTTTTTCTGTTAATTCAAGATTGTTTATTTTACTTACGTAATCCTTTGAAGATTCGATTCTTCGTAATCTAACGAAAAACTTTAGACAATTTTATCAAAACACATAACAACACGTATAATTCTCGATTCTCGTATAATAAATTATTGAAAAACTTCTACCGTAATCAGCTTTGCCAGATTAGTGAGCTGATTAAAATCCGTATCGTAAGGGTTTCAGAAGACTGAATTTAAGGATTATTTATTGAAGCTTTAATTTATATAAATTTACTCAACGATAACACATTTTTAATACGACATTGAAAAACGAATCCAAGATATGTATAATATGGCGATTTCCGTCTAAAATCACACAGCAATCCATAATACCGGCATTAATTCTTCTTTGATTGAATCAAACTTAATCGACGTATCCTTGACCCAGTGATCTTGATTGCTTGCATGTCCATAAATATCTGTTCGCGTTGACGATATAACTGAATTATCTACACGAAGAATTTTTTTTTGTTCTTACTCTTATAATACTTCTTTTATTTATCGTTAACACTCCAAGTGTGACCTAATAACAAGTTCAGGGTCGTATTACATATCCGCTGTGTGTAGAACATGTACGTGTAGTATCTCTTGTATGAGGCATTCCTTGACAATTCGACCAGATTTTGATCTCATACTTTTTATAACTTTCATTAAGACTGTTTCGTATAAAATGGGCACCTAGGATAAATCATATTTATTTATATGTAACTTTTTCACGTGACGGTTTCACAGTTAAAACTTTTTTCAAATTCTCGATGAATTATTGTGGAGTCGTTACTTTTTCTTTTCCTTCTTTTTTATACCTTAAAAATAATTAATTTATAAACTATCATTCAATGGTTAGAACATATTTGTAGTAACCAAAAAATGTTCTTTTTTTTGCGAAATGCGAAAAAAAATGCCGGAAAGATTAAATGTTGAAAAAACCAACTGTATACAATTCTAACATATTGGTAACAGGGTTGAAAGTACTTCATAGTTTTCGTTTTCAAATTTCGAAGCATTCAAATAATAACTTAGGTAGCTGAAACTTTTTAAGTGTTGAAGATATTCGAAAAAACGAGGGAAAGTGATTTCGTGATGAAACTCCTCTTCAAACACTAAACACTCAACACCTGTTCGAGAATTAAAAGAAAAATGAGTAACTTCAAGAATATCGTAACATTGAGAAATCAAAAATTGTTCAACGAAAATGCGAAAAATGAAAAAAAAAATAAAAATTGAGTTTTCAGCAATCATACTATCGCTAATAAAATATTCAACGACATAAAAAATAGTGAGATCGAAGCCTGATCGGATTGGCATGGAATGTGACATACATAGACGTTTGAGATGAAAGAAAGATAGCCTGCAGCTACCCTATGGGTTATTATTAGTCGACGTGGATAGTTGCGGAGTTGTTGAGGCTAGCGTTCACCTCTAAATCTCTTTCCTGTCTCTCGAGCTTTTCCCTCTTTCTCCCTTTTTTCTCCGCTCCACGAAGCTCAGAGAATCGAAGACAGCGAAATCTCTCGATTTTACTGTTGGCAGTTATATGCCAGCTTCTTCCTCGAGGCAAGAAATCGCCGTTATTACACCATTCTTAAACCGCGCGATACAATTCCTGGATGCCAGCGTGCGATAAATTTCTCCTTCAAAAATGTCGCGCAAAAATTCTGGAGGTGATTTTTAACCCTCGACGTGAAAATCCGGGTCCAATGCCTCGCACACCTGTCGCTAGGATATTCCCACAGTCTTCTGATTTATTTAATCCCTCGCGAAGATTGCTCGGCCGGAAAATAAAATCCCGAAACTGAAAATTGCTAATTACTCATTCAGAATTACAAATTCGAGAAGACGAAACTGTACTTGAGAAATTTTTAAACGGTGGACTCGATTTACTAAAACTAACAAATCGATGTTATCAAGGGTTAAAAATGGCAGAAAATTGGGATGAAAATGGAAATAAATACTAAAAATTGTTCATAATTGCATGAAGATTGTAGATTATTCTTTCGAATTTATAGATTCGAAAAGATAAAAAACGCAAGAAAATCTTAAACAGTGAAACCAAGTTCCCTCAAATTATCAGAACACAACAAAACACTTTAGTAGTCCGTTATGGCAAAAAGGCCCAATTTGGAATAACATGGGTGGGAATTAATCTATCAAAAGGGGAAATTGAAATCTGAGAAGAGTTTTTGGAAAAATTGTTGTAAATGTCGGATAAGAGTAAGACATGTATTTTTTTGCTATAATTTAGATTGATCGATTCCACGAAACAAATGTTCAAAATATGTTCCATAACGATTTGAGGTAAGAAAACGACGGGAATTATTTTGTGCACTTTTTTTGAGAAGTAAAGCTGTCAATATTATTTACTCGATGTTACGGAATCACATAGAAAATTCGTAAAGAATGTAATCAAGTTAAAAAACACATCGGAATGTATTGAAAAAATAGTTTCAAAATAACTGAATTATATACACGACTTCTTTAATATTACAACGAATCGTATTAACTGAAAACCTGTTTTTTTAGTTGAATTAAATTTGGGTTTTTGGTCGAATTGAGCTCATCACGTTTAATGAATAAATCAATACTCCCTCAAGGCGATGCAGTAATTATGAGATTAACTGGATTAGAAATATTTTGAGGTTCTCGGACGAATTGAGATTTTTTATTTTCTTTTAGGATTTACTATTTTACTTAATTCTCAGCTAAAATTGAGTTCAAAAACTCTAGGTAGAGGTTTACTTTCTTCGTTCTGAATCTACGAGATTTGAATCGATTCAATTATTTCAGCAAAAACGCGTCACATCCGAATTGAAATGTCACACTTTTGAACAGAAGATCCTGGTGAAATTTAGTTAAATGGGGTGAAATAGTTTTCAGTTCGGGATATCAGATCTGTATAAAAATGCAAAAGACATCAATCTTCTGAGGTGAGAATCAGGTAGCAAAAAATGTTTCGCAGTCGCGTTATCCGCGTCACTGCCTTTAAAACATTTATCGAATCCTAGTTTTCAATTCCAGTAATTCAGGGTCTTCTGATCCTTATTCACAAGCTATCGTAGTACCGATAGTAAAATGAAACACTTTTTATCGCTTAATAAAATCGAAACTCTTACTATTTGTATTAACTTATACTCATAAATCTATCCTCAAATGTAATAACACAAGATTCGTGAGTTAGATTTTTCAAAAATGACCAAAATATAAAAAATTCTAACACGTTAAAAAGAATGTCCGATCAATATGTAGAAAAATCGAACTGATCCACTAAATTTTCAACATTTTTGAAAAAAAAACAAAAACATCGATGTTCGAGTTTTCGTTTATAATTCCACTGTTTTATGCTTTTGTATTTTCGAAGAGATCTTTGTAGCTCACGGATATAATGAAAAATTAACGAATACACGATATACATTTATTCCCCGATAAAATAATTGAAGGTGACCGATTTTATGCAGGAAACGTCATCAATATTCAAATCGATAACCGAGTGCATCCTCTTTCACGCTCTTCGAGCGGTGGTAACACGGTTATTTTACGAGACAGCCGATAGTGCCAACCTCCGAAATCGCAGAAATTCCAACCCTAATCACGGGGGGAGAGGCGTGGGATCGTCGAAAGCTGCAGACGACAGTCTGGGCGTCTTTATCCGCGGCGAGTTCCCATTCGGCTCGACCCTAAATCAGCGGAATTCAACCCCAGGGAATAAACAGCCCTGCAGTCTGTGGGCAATCCGGTGTCTTCGACCTACTTTGTACGTACTACTCGAGGGCAAAATCCACTCACCAGCTATTCTCTTCGTCCCTACGCAAAGATATGCCGGGCCGAAACAGCGATAAAAAATTTCGTGAACGCGTATTTACCATTTCAAAGCATTGTGAAACAGTTTAAAACCTTACATTTCGGACGAGAATTAATGGAATCTGTCCGGTTTACTATCTTCCTGATTCTTTTTTTTTTTTTTCATGTCGTCTTTTCACCGTTTTTCTCAAAAATCCCTCGTCTAGTTTACCGAAAATAGCAAATTTACAAATCGAAGGTTGATTTACTTCGAGTTTCGATTATTTCAAAATTTAGTATCGGTTTTTTACGAATCATTTGAATTATGATTATTACCTCAGTTTTGTAAAACTCAAAGTATACCTAACTTGACCTCAAGTATAGACGTAATTTCTGAAAATATCTGAAAACTTTTCTAAACGCTTGAAGAAAAAAATTTGAAAAAAAAAAAAGATAACCAGCATTTCTGACGGATTGAAAAACGGAGAAACATCGCGGTATTTGCTGACAAAACAAACGTATGTATTTTTATCAGATATTGATAGCTGTATTTTTTTACGTCGCACAATACGTCGTAAAAAATTCGCACAGCAATAATACTATGTTTAAAAAAAAAAAAAAAAAAAAAGAAGCAATTGTGCGAAAGAATTGTATATTTATTTGAATCAATTTCATGGGCATAAATTTATGCAGGTACAGTAAGAAATTCAGTTTTCCTCACACAGCAGACGACGATAAAAGACGACAACGGTTGAGTGAAAGTCGGCGTTTGTTTTACGATGAGAGAAGAAAAAGAGTGAGAAAAAAAGAACAAAAAAAAAATCTGACTCGTCTCTTGCCTTCATGTTCCGATCATTACAAGCTGGTAGACTCTGACCTCTGATTTTCGTTCTCATCGCGGGCTTTTGTACCGAATAGGAAGAGGTTAAAAAATTAATTCTGTCGATGCTACAGAGTCGAATCCGATCGCTAATTCACACGCCATTAGCAATGATGCTCCGGCCCAATTTACATTGAGTCGATCGACATTGCAAGGTTACAATTGTTAGTGGATTGCAGAACGACAAACTCTCGCAGTATTTTTTCAATTCGGTTTATCAAAGTTTCCAATCGTTTTTAAAAACAAAATTACTAAAAGAAAAATTACATCGTTTGATTTTGCAATTATAATCTCCTTTTCTGCAATTTAAAAAATGTTCTGAATTTGTAAAATGGCAATTTTTATAGCCTAAAGATAACCAAGTTGAATTCAAATTTGATTTTCTGTGGTTCTTGTACAGTTTATTCACAGATCTGAAATATTAGGTATCAATTTTCTAAACTTCTCAAAGAATTTTAAAATTCAGCCGCTTACCATTTTGAATTTCACAATTTCAAGTTTGGATGTGAAATCAGAAGCCCAAATAATTTTACGGAAAAAAAATTTGGCGTGAATCTGCAAATAAACGTGAAGTGAGTCAAATTGTGTGTCAATCTGCCCGATTTTACAAATTCAATCAGCGTTATCAAAATTGCGAGAATTGTGATCTCTAATGGATAAAAGACTGGTTGAAAAAAAGTCATAGATTGTCTGGTTTGCAAAAAAAATCAGGATCAAGGTAACACATAATAACGTATATTGCTTGAAACGAACGGTAAAAAGTGAAACAGCAACGAAGTTAAGGATACTCCTAGATCATTTTGAGGTTAGGTGATAGAAGAAAACGCGGCGGAACAAGGCAGAAAAAAATAAAATTGAAGCGATGCTGGTTCCGAGATAACGAAACTAATGTATCATGTTTGATATAATATCCCCCTCTACTCGAACAGCATTCATCATCGCTCGAACCGCCCAGAAGTCGTTATTCCACACATGTACGCTGCAGGGAAATATATCCTTCAAGTTTCCAGAGGATCCCTTTCCTCCGCAGGCGAAAAGATTCAGTTATAGAAGCTTTGCGGAAGGTTACAGTGCTGAAAAGTGGGTGAGAAATAGAAACTTCGAAGCGCAAACGGAAATGGAAGGTAAAGATCGAATGCCAAAACTGTGAAAACTGGAACAAAGACCACGATCGAGTTACATCGAGTTTAATGTCTTTCGTTTCCACAACGGAACAAATGAAATTCAGCAAGTTGTAGCTTCCCAATGATCATTCCGAGGTCAAAGTTGTACTGGACATTTTTATTCCTCGTTCGATTATAAAATGGTAGTATTTTTTATCCAGGATTGGTGCAAAGTCTGATTATTTCTGCTAGATTAATACGTCGGCGGATAGTAGTTTTGTAATATGTCGCTCCTTCGGAGAAAGTGATTTTTTTTCGAGTTGAAGAATTTTCTACAGTTGTGAAAAAAAAATTAAAAAAGAATATGACGTAGTCGTTGGACAACGAAATGAAGAGTTAAAAATTTAGTTAAAAGTTACAAGTGAGCTAAAGTATTGATTCAGTAAAAACAGAATTTATCCTCAGTCCAAAGACGAAAAAAAAAAATTAAAATTATCACCTCTAGATAGTTGAATAAAGAAGAGAAAACTTCAATGATACTTTGCTTTCAAAATGACTTTTCGAAAGCTGCATCTTACTAAAGTTTTCTTTTCTTTTTTTGCAAATACAAAAATGTTAGAGGTTATGTCTTCTGATAATTTTCGATTATTCGCAAAGAATAGTTTGTGGAAAAATAAATGAAATTGTAATGAAATTACAGAAGCATAATGACTGTGACTAAAACCTTCTATTGATAATACCAATGGAAAACTTTGACTAACAACAAATATTGTTAACCGTGAACACAATTTAATTCCTCGAGCTATGGACAACGGCAACATTTTGGAATTTAGAATACTTGAACGGAAATTAATAAGGTGAACGTAATTTGCAAGCGATAAATTAGTCAATGGTTAACGAGGATATATCATCCCGGATGGTAAACACACTTCGTGATCGTTACAGGAAGAGGAATATGCCTCAGACTTTGATGGTATAGTCCAAAATTCGAACTACGTAAGAACGATTTCTTGAACCAATTGCACCGTGTCTTCATAGAGTTCATTTACGATGATTGCAGGCTTAACCTAATACCAGCGGAGGACTTGATGGGGCGTGACGAAACGAAGCCTGCACTAAAATCCGTTTGGTTCTGAAATCTCGTCGCCCAAAACGGTCTCGGAATTTTCGCGAAGGAAAAGCCGGCGGGAAATTGTTCGGAAATCTTCGTTCAAACTCTACGAAAGGAATTCAACTAGCCTTCCACCGATTCGTAGGCGGTATATTTTCTTGCTCATCACACAAAAGAAATTCCCGTCTCTTTCCACCGGACGAACCGCATCGACACAATGGACTCGAAAATTATAAACTTTTTCTTTGATGAAACAGCTTGTGAAATCGTACGGAAATATGAAAAACACTAAGCGCAGAAATGTTCAAGTGTCGAAAACTTTTATTGCCGATCAAGTTCGCGAATTGAATTGAATTCAATCGGGTTTTCATCGTTGAAAGCCTTTCGTTCCTCTGCAAAAGTTCCGTGCAAGGCGTCACATCCCTTTCGTAAACTTTTTTTCACATCAAGCAACAATCGCATGTTTATGAACTCTTCTTTCCGACTCGGCTAGATTTCTCGCTGAAAGAATATGTTTATTTTTGGTCAAACAGTTACGCACTCTCACCCTCCAGGATAGCATGACCCTTATAAGCGAACATTTTTGGAATAAGAGAAAATCCTATCAAGAATTTCTTCGTCGTTTACATAGAATAATCAGTAACAAAAACGTGTCTATTTAATCTAGCTACGATAATGACTGAAGATTCGTCATATCTTCTCTGACAAGGAGAATACTCGAAGTGTGCAAAACTCACGATTCTTCATATTACATTGCAACATATCACAGAATGAAGAAAATCGGTGAGGCACACCTTGGGTACTTTCCTTGTGAAAAAATCACTAAACTATGAATCCCAACAATCGAAGCAAGCCTCTGTGACCATGAAGTTAGAAGAAAGTGGTCATCACGCTGGCCTTAAAAATGCCCAGAGGAAATGTTCTGAGATCGACTTCTCGACCAGTTGGAAAGCTGCATGAACTCAACCTTATTCAGTCATACCAATTTAAGCTGACTCGGCAACAGGTGTTCTACGAAGCTTCGTGTCGACCTCTGCTGGCAGCGCCACATGCTGAACTGTTCCAAGCTTTGTTACCGTTTCACAGAGTGAAGTGAAGGTCGAAAACGATTTTTCCAACAGAATTTAGCCTGCTATGCTTCCTGCTATGCTTCATGGGTCGGTAAATATAACGCGAGGATGGTAAGCCATTGGCATAATAATTCCAGGAATCAATGGTCGAGTGGGTACAAATTTCTGCTCCAAACTTAGTCAGATTCCTACGTTACCTCATGTTGATTGGTACAGAAGGTGATTTCAAGAGGAAGTCTGCATTGACAGTTATTCATGAACCTTCGAGTATTATGATTAGTGCTGTTCGATTTCGCCCGCTTTGCCGGCCAAGATTTGGCTAATCAACTGAAAGTTAGCAGGCTTAAGAAATTAGCCAGTTAAGATAGTTCACCGGTTAACCGGCTAAGCCGGCGAAAAATGGATAATCAGGTAATTTTAACCGGCCAAACCTAAAAATGCAGAATATCGACAAGCAAATGAATTTTTCATTTTTTGGATTCGAACTTCTGACCAAAATACCACATAAAGAGAAGTTTTTAACCGAATCCAATTTTAATATTCATCAATTAATATATCAACTACAGTTAGGAAATAATGCGTATTAGATCATTCGAAAATATAAAGAGCTTAGTAAGTGACTTTGAAAAGTTAACCCATACAAGCATCAGGATTTGACAGACGTTAATTTTTATAGCTAGTTTAGCTGAATGTCATTGATTGATCAACTTTTTAGGTACCTTGGACAATTGAATGACAATAATTCTGTAAAGGCGATATAATAAAACTCATTCTAGTTACAAGTTCGAATCTGAAAGGCGAAAAATTCATTTGCTTGTAGATTTTGTACATTTGTGGGTTAAGCCGGTTAAAATTAGGTAGTTTGGACCGGTCAATTATCCGAGCCAGTTAAGTTTCAGCTAATTAGTCCAGTTAACTTTCTTGACCAGCTAAGTCTTACACCACGGATTTCATTTTATTTGAATTATCAATTTTATTTGATTCATTTTAGTTGAAGGTCGGTAATGATCAGTGGTGAAATAAGAAGGTATCAGTACTGATTGAATTCCTAACTTGTATTATTCAAAATGTGTTTCTTTTCAAATGTATATTTAATTTTTAATTTATGGTTAGAAAATTTTGCTAAGAAGATAGTGCGATTGCAGATAAGTGTCTGCTGTTTAATTTTTCACAAATTAAGATAATCTGGCAATGCGTTAGTAACACATGGCAAGAGAAAGACGCTTTGATCTTGTCGCACCATCGAGAACAATGTCGATGACTCTATTATGCATAATTGAAAATCAGAAATAAGTAAGCTATGGTATCTATAACACTATTCAATTGATTGTCTGACAACGAATCAGAATATTTCAGGCCCAACAACAGCGTAAAACAACTCAACACTTACAGGTAAACGATACCGGAATCATTTGATTCGACAGACTTAGCAAACGTACCTGCAATATTTCCAGACGATATTCCAGTGACGACAATTTGTTTTTCTCACCACCTCACCACTCACCGAATGTTAATCTCGCACTAATACGATTATGAGTTTACCGTCACAGCTTCTAAATAACGCGACGTACGTAAGTAACTCGAGCACATTGGGCTGCGCGCACTCACCAAAGACAAATGACGAGAAACGCCGTCGCTCGCCGTGTGTCTACCTATTCTGACCGAGTGTTGTGTAGTAGAGTCTGCTAGGACGGATCAGACCAGAGGACATATTTACGACGACTGTACACAACAAAGTGCGAATCGGAGTTGAACTGGCTTCCTCAAAACGGTGAACGTACATTTCTTCAAGGTTTCCGAGTTATTCCAGTTCTAGTCAACATCATTTCGCACCCTCGAAAATCACTTGTACATACCTCACTTCAAGTCACTCGTCGAATTTTACCGCCGCAGAAATACTATTATGTATTGTATGTTACGCACGCTGTATAGACGTTACAGAAACAATTGAATACAAGTGTAATATACACAACTGCGATTGACGTTCGACTTGCCAAAGACGGATCGCACCACCAATAAGCGCCGTCGTACACTCTTTCCATCGCTCTCACCGACTGGTGTGAGGTGTGTTTTGATTCGGGGATTCGAGTTAAGCCTGAAATACCGTTCCTCACCCTCCTCACCTCAAACTGAGCAGGCATGATGAATCTGTGTAAGAGGTTATTATGAATCTCATCCGATGTCATAGATTCGTTTGTTTGTATCATTGTCAAAATGTGATATATCGTATATCACCAGTTGGAAAAACAGTTGATTTTTCAGCTGCCGCAAGTTCGTCTTCTCACTGTGATGTTTTTAGTAATAGCCTACAGTAATCGATAGGACAGAGCACAGAGGTTACGTGAATTTTCTTAACAAAAGAGCTGCGCTACAAGATTTAAGGCTGTTGTTTGAAGTGGGAATTTTTTGTCAATCAAGATAGTTGAAGAAATCATGTAGCATTGCTTTATTGGATTCGTTTACACGTAAGTAATTATTTAAACCTTGTATTTCCCGTGAACTTTCATTGAAACAATTATTCTACGATATCGATTGAAGTCAAACAGCGTCAGAATTTGAAATTTAAAAATTTTTTTTTAATAAGTTTCAAACTTACGAGATCATTTGTATGTAAGCACTCCGATGGCAAAATTGTAATTAGCTGATTATTTTTCTTTTTATATACTACTGAATCTTTGTTTTTCCTTCATTTTGCAGTTTGGAATATCAAAGAAAGTGATTTTTCTGATCAGATAAACTGTTTTGAGAAGATTTTGCATTTTATCAATTCAATCTAATTGCGGTTCATCGTAGCGTTGATTTACAGTATTTCACGAATATTTATTAAATTTTTCCGTGCGTGATGACACTATTTAATTATTTATTCTATTATGAATTAATAATACTTCTTGGCTAACATTTCGTTACATCAATAACCTTACAAATTAGTTTTTTTTTTCTATATCGTTATAATTATTGTTACTTTTGTTACATTCCATTTTATTGAATACTGTTATTATAGCTATTATCATTATCATTATACACAACGTAATTTTAACACTTAAATACTATGTATCTATATTGATTGTGGCGCAATTACAGTGGTCATTTATATATACTATCCACGTATATAATTTCATATATATTATCCACTTACAGTAATCCTTACGTATAGGAGATCAAGCATGGTAGCTCGCATACTTATCGACAACGAACAGGATGCGGTACAGGAGGCCTCACCTCTGTACATTTCAGTGTGCCAGACCGATGATCCGGTACTCTGGTCAAGTATGACGATCGCGCGTAACACGCCGGATTTTGTTTATACATTCAAACTGACAAACTACCATGTAATAATACCTAAGAAGGAATTTAATAAATCTAGTCCGTGTTAACTGATTCCCTGGTGCTTTATTTCACTCCACTAATATTATACAACAAATAAAACAAAATATACCGACACATACCATATTTGGCAATTATTAAGAGGGACCACTGAACCGTACGATGTTGAAATCGCAAATTTTCCTGCAAAGAGGTAAACTGGCACTTTTATGACCGAGGGTGATGTTTCTCAGTACGAGTCGTAGACGAGTACTACAAACATCACGCGAGCCCTTACAAGGCCTGACCCGGAGGTGCACAAGATACTTGCTATCACAAATGTATCGAAAAGTGGATTCTCGTTAGGTGTAACCATAAACTTATAAAGATAGACTGAGCGCTTCTATAAGAGGCACTGACAATTACATATAAAGGACAGAGATATACCGGGAGTACTGCTCTCTCTTTTCAATCGGCGTCATAGTGGGAGACAACGGAGCAGTGGAAGTGGAACAGCTACAGAGAGAGAAAGGAGTACTCCCGGCATATTTCTGTCCTTTAAATGTTTGCTTCAAGCGGCTCATAAGAGCGCTCAGTCTATCTTTATAAGTCTATGGGGCTAACACATGCCTAAAATCGCCGTTTACAGCGCTGTTGCGTAGTATGAAATATATGAAACACCCTGCATCGCTACGCACGCACACTTTGCCGCACAAAGTACTGTGCGCCACTGCGCACGCGCACTAAAAAGTACTGTGCGCCACTGCACAAGCGCACTCGAAGCAAGCCGAGTGAGGCTAGGTTTTATACACAGATGCTGCAAAGCATTTCAGATACGTGTTACGGGCATCACAACTCGTTTTCGACGCAGTCGTGAAAAAAAATATTGTATAAAATTAGTGACGAAATTAGGAAATGGTGGTTTGCGTGCGAGCTTCGCACTTGCCTCTGGTTCGCTTCAGACTCGTGCTCGCACGCACTCATCAGCATTCCCTGGTTTCGTCATTTGTTGCATAAAGTACTATTATATGACACACCATGTTTTCCGAGCCTCGGTATCAAAAGCTGTTACGTACGCGAAAACTATCTCGTATGCGAAAGGTGTTTGGTACTTGATCGTGGTGGGGTCCAGAGGTTCTACTCCCCGCTCCACTAAATCCCGGGAGGGACGTTAAATGTAGTTTTTAAATGATTATTAACATAAATTATGAGATCCACGTTTAAGCCCTAGGATCCCGAGAAGGGATTTAAAGTATAATTCAACTCTCTGGGGCTTAGTACGTACTACTTAATCCTACGTCAAGACGCACCGAAAAGCAAGGAAAACATGGTAGTGTATAAAAGTTTTTGAATGAAGTCATTCTTTACTTTCAGATGGTAATTTATTTATTTTTATCTGATTCGTAAAGTTTATTCGTACTCGTTGTTCATCTCTAGTAATTTCTTGCGCTATCGTAATATTAAAATCACTTACACAGAGTATTGTCTTAGTTTTTAAGGGGAAAAGAATATTTAAAAGTGAACCAATCAATGAGGACTTGAATCAAAATGTAGTCATGGAAGAAATTTTGTTTCAATTACTTGTAAATAAATTTGTCGGGTAGAGGAATTTCGGAAAAATTGAGATCAGTGTGAAAAAATAATAAATAAACAAATAACAATTCGCTGAATAATAACACGTCGTTTTTATAAAACGTTTTAACTCAATATCTAACCGATATTTCTATGCGGAGAAAATATTCTTGCTTAACGCTAACTCAGAATATTCAAAGAAAAGAAAACGTAGACTCGAATGAACGAATTTCATGCTAACACAACTGTGTTCAAAAATCATCACGTAAGCTCTTCTGGTTTATGTATATACATTCATATTACCCGTGTTTTGATGAAATTTTTATGAATCTGGGCTGGTAATCTCAAAAAATAGATCGAGTGGATGAAAATGGATGAAGTATCTCATCATTTTTTCGTAAAAACACATCATATTTTAATGGCGTGTTGAAGTATTTCTTCGTAATAAAGGCAAAGAACACCAAATTTCATGCTTAGATTCGGAAAATCTGTTAAATTCAATAATTCTGTAATCAAGAAAATCTTCCCTAGTTGACGGGAATTTCAGGAATATCAAATTCGGAGCTCTGTACCATACAAAAAGGAACTTTACGTTCATGCGAATCGAGATGCTAATCGAAAGGTCCAATAATCACGGAAGGAACTTTTCAATACTCACTACGCAATTTTCACTGGGAACTTGCGAACCGTTCATTGGTATTGATCATCGTCTACTGACGAGTTGAAACGTTATTTTTTACTTGGAATTGTTTCATTGCATGGTCAATATTATTTTGCGTTACCAACGATGTTTAAAACTGGTTCAAAGCAGCATCGAGTAACCATATCCCACTAAAGAGAGCCTCAACACCGCCAAGTTTCCGTCGGTAATTTACATAATTCGGACTTTTGGTCGGCAAGCGAGGACATTACTGTAACATCTGATCGATAGCAGTAGATACGTGTTCTCTTTCCATCTCCTCAAATAGAAAAAGGCAGAATATCTTCGTCGATAAGTCAGTCAGCTGTGCCGGCTCCACAGATCGCGTACTGATCTGTTATAATTGTTGATGTCGGTAAGTTAGTCTTCGAACGCGGCAGACGAATCCCATAAGGGCTGGCTCATTCAATGGAAGCGGTTACCAATGTCCTTTTTTCGAGAACAAGGCCAAAGTTCCGATCCTGCGGGTCAAGCGAAGTGTCGAATGTGAGGTTGAGCTCCTTGCACAGGGGACCCGTGACCTCCTCATCGCGAATCATTATCGCCTGGACAGATCGGGATCAGATCGGGATCACTCAACAACTGTGATCGCGGTCGTGTTCGTGGTCATGGCCATGCTCGTGGACGAGAAAGGTGTCGCGATAGAGGGAACTCGGGGTCCTGTGCATTACCGTGACGTAGCTGCTTCCCGACGCTGGTGTCGTCGCCGGGTTTGAGGCTGGCGTCAGAAGCGGCGTTCCCTGAAGACTGATCGCCAATGGCAGGCTGCTCGGAGTGCATAGGCCCATGGCGCCTCTTCCGCCCTCTGTGACTGACCGGTATCTCGGCGGTCTCGACAACCTGAAACAATTTACCCGAAACCCATAAATCCTTCTGCAGGCTGTCTCCACGGTTCGAGTGCAACGTAGGCCGGAAAAAAGAGCCAGATAAAGACCACCCGGTTTCCGGCAAAGAGGAGGGCTTAGGACGATGCTGTATGTCAGTATTTATTGACCCCCAGAATTTCACTTATTTTGGCTTATATCAGAGCCTTTGCATCGTTGTCAAGAAAAATACGATGTCAGCGCAATTCTGTGTGCGATGCCAAACACAGATATCCTAAAACTTTCTGATTTCACGCTGGAATAACGTCGAGAAATGTATTTCTACAATTCAATTATGGGAATATATTTTCTGACGTTGTACTTTCATGATACAAATACGGTTTTGGAGATTCACTGCCAAACTAGGTGAAATTTTATTTACATGGTCAATCAGGACTGACTATATCATCCTGTCAATTATTCATTAGTTTGTTAACACATCAAATTTCATGATCGAGCGATAACCAAGATATTTCACATGTTTTCAAAGATTCTTGACATTTTCAGATGATTTTATAATATTATCCTAGATTTCATTGGTTTCCAAAGGATCTGGAATGATTCACGTGGAATTTTAGGAATTTCATGCGGTTTAACAGACAATATAGAGATTTTAGAGATCTCAGAAAGGCAAATTGCCATAGCTGACAAGCGTAATGGAATGAATCTTGTTTCTATCTTGTATAAAATTTGTAATCATAATCATCATCATTGTTATTATTATGACCATCGTTATTGAGAACAGAAATAACAGCAACGTATAATATCGCTTACGTTTATTATTTAAAAAATAGAATAAAATAATATAAAAATACCGTTAAAATATGTAATCAGTTCTCAAAGGCTTTCGCACAACGTTATATTATTCATTGTTATCACTGGCGTTCAAACTTTCACTTGGCGTTCACTTTGAGAAGGGTTTCATATTTTCCAAGATGTCAAAATGATGAGAAGCTAAAAGTGATGACGAGTATTGGAAATGTGTAACCTCTACCGGATTCTCAACTGTCTTTGAATGTTTCAGCAATTTTCTTCTAATCACTTGAGAATATTAACCATCATTTATGAAAACCACAACTAATTAACCACTAATCTCACCAATTTCCAACACTCTCGGTTGTTTCTTCTTCGGTAAATACCTGAGACTGAATTTTAATCAAATTTATCGTGGCGTGAGGAGCTGAAGAAAAACTGAACGGAATTAGTACAATCTAAATTACCTGGAACACCTGCATTTGAGAAGTCTTATGAAGGCGGCTCGAAAGGTGCGGTTGAACACGGTGTAAATTACCGGATTTATCGTCGACGAAACGTAACCGAGCCAGAGACAGGTGTCGACGACGTGTGAGGGCACCGAGCAGCGTGGACAAACGGCGAAGAGAATGTTGAGGACGAAAAACGGCGTCCAGCACAGAACAAAAGTGAAAAACACAAGGCCGAGCACTTTGCTTGCCTTTTGTTCAGTCGCTACCGCGTTCGCAGCCAGCGATCTCCGCTTCGTTCGCCCCGCCAGGAATCTGTTAAACATAAAAGGGCGTTTGAAGAACAGGGACAAATTGAAGAGCGGTAAAAAGGGCTCGAAATTGACGGAATCGGATCCTAGATGGATTTCACCGCTTCAATTTCCGCTACTGGATAACGATGACATCCTTTTTTCTTTCTCTCGGCTGTTTTCGTCAGAGCTTTGTAGTCAATCTGTAAAGCAATTTGACTAGAATCAATGTCTGATTGACGATTCATTTCACTGTTGAGATTTCTACGCTAATAAGGAGAAGTCACTCAATATCACTCGTCGATTTCAAGGAACATAATGTTACTCATCTTTAAGCCAAAATAAAGGCCCGTGTTTTGACCTTTTTATCGAATGGGCCTTTTTTGTGGTGAAAAGAATGATTGAAAATTTGTTTCCTCGAGATGTCAAAAATCCGAATATCTAAATTTTAGGAACACTAGTCGAGGAGCAGTTTTCGTACGTTTTTCTGAATCGTTATGACAATACCGCAATCAAATCCCGTCCGGTTTTTGGAGCAATGCTTTTACAGTTTCGTACATCTGTATTTATTCTGAGGAGAAACACATTCTCTAGTGGTAATTGAAATTTGCCAGAAGCATCCTCAGTCGTTACATTGTACTGGCAAATACTTCAAATGCCCAAGAAATTGATGATCTATATCTATAGAGATGGTACGGAGATTATTCAAGGATGGTATAATTTTCCAATCTCATTGTAAAGTCTTTCCTTTGACCAAAACTTCCGAGTTTGAGAAATTCACTATGTTTGTAAATAATTTCAAAATAGTCACAGCAACCTCAACTTGGGTTATACCTCGAGTCTCCAAAGAGGGTAAGATCAAAGGACTTCAGCACTCGAAGAACAACATTTCATAACGCAGTTTCATTGCTTGAGTTCACCAAAGTACTTGGAAGTAGAACAATAAATCGTCTGAGGATTTACGAGGCCTTAGATCTTGAAAGGCAGTTAGGTATAGACAACGAGGGAAATGAGATCGACTTCCGTGTTCATCTGTGATTCTTTAGTCTTCCACCGTTATCAAAAGGAACGCTGCGTCATAATGTAACGAACCGTAAATTTTGTTTTCACTGTCTAATTCAGTAATTTGCAATGGCTTACTGATCAATTGATCAGCCACCGCACCGGAAGTTGATATTTTTACCAAACGATTAGGCGAGAGTCAAACACAAATTCAATAATTAATACTTGTGACACATTGTGACAGTGTAAATTCAAGATAAAACGTTCGAAGAAGAATTTTGTTTCTGTAATAACTTTAGAGGTCACTAATCTCGACTTTGACACAGTAACGCCGTAAAAATATTGTCTGCTGGTCCCCCGTCTAAATTTTAATTAGCCTAAAAATGTTTCATTGCATGCCACCTCGCCTTATGAGTAAATAAAAGTTCAACTGTTACGACGAAGCGACAATTTCCGTAATCCATTTGCCGGTGTAAACAACTGTAGTAGTGGCTCTGTTCGGGGATATAACGTCGAGGGTGAGGCGAGACGGGATGAGTCAAGATAATGCAGTCGAGTTCCTGCATCCACTACCCCGAGTCCATCCTTTGACGAACAAATTTCTATCCCCAGTTGTACTTCACACTCTACGTCTAATGCTTGGTTAAACTTGACTTAATTATTCTCGTAAATTTAACTCCGGATCATCATCTCCACTCTCGGATTAAGGTGTAAGCCACCTGGAGATACCCGAGCTCTCGGCTCTCACGCACTGTGCGAGCTGATGCAGAATACCCGACTAATTCACGAGCAACCCCTTTGAAGCGCTTCGCCACCTTGCGTGACTTACCTTATAATCGTCAAGATTATCATGCTGCTGCTATTTTGGAAAATGATTCAGTATTATAACTCCTAACCGGACCAAATCATATCTAACGATGTTATTTCGTTTCATATTCCTTCATCATTATACCATTATGGTTATGGTGGGCGTAAAAAAAAAAAATAGTCATGCATACACATAGTCAAATTAACTTGAGACAGTAGATATACAACCAAGTGTTAATTTGACACCTTAGAAGTGTTCCTGTTCTGAGCACAGAAACTCAGTCCAGTGCCAATGTTAATAGCAGACCATTTTAAAACTGCGCGTAGTCACAAAGAGTTCACTGCCTCTCAAAAGCTTGATGTGAACCGGTGTTTGCTATTAACACCGAATTAACACCAAGCTTCGACTCTGCTTATTGACACCATAAAGAGAGTGTACTTTTTGTGACTACGCGCGTTGTTAAAATGGCGTCAAATCTAACACCTTTTTTTACAGTATGTATACAATTTTCATATTTCATAAGTGGCACATCACATCTGGAAACTTTTAAGACTCTGTGTAACATTATTGGATGTGATCTGATCTGGTTTGACGTAATACGTCTTAAAAATATTCTCAATATTATTTTATACGTCTAGTTCATACGAAATTTGGTAGTGTGCGAATCCGTAAAATTTTAGGTTTGGTAAAGTACAACGTAGGTTGAACGCCCGGCATTGAATAATTTTAATTCTATTACATTTACAGTAAATACGACGAGATAAATACAAATTTCAAATCTAGTATACCTTCGTACATCATGACTCGTATCACGACTTTATATCTTTCGGAGACTATAGAGTCGGAGTAGCTGCTTTAAGATGTAGATTCGAGTGGAGAGAAGAGGAAACAGACACTCCAAAATTACCAATGGTAATGAGGAAAAGAAGAAACTAGGAACCGTGAAGTTAAACATGCAACTGAATGCCGACGTGAACAATTGAAGTGTATTAAAACTGCTGGGAGATGATAAAGATGGAGAAGAAGAAGTTGATAACGTAGAAGAAAATACACGCTACTAACGGAGGCGAGGATCAAGTTAGAGGTAAAGAAATTAAAAAATCGCGGCGTTATGACCGAGGAAATTGAGGATCCAGAAGACGACGATGCAATAAGACTTAAAGTTCACAAAGGAGAAGACTATGAAAGGAGAAATGAAAATCAATACTGAGTAGAAGCGTTGAATTAGTGAACCAGTAAAAGATGGTGTAGTAAAACTTGAGGATGACCAAGAAGATTGATAAAACAGATGAGAATTGCCAGATTAAAATCAACACTGATCAGCAATAGCAAAAGAATAAGACGAACAAAAAACATCGAAATGATGAATCAGAAGATAATGAAGCAAAAATTGAAGATGACGGCGAAGAATCGTGAAATCCATGAGAATTACTAAGTAAACATCAAGACTGATTATCTAGAAAAGAGGAATAAGGATGAACAATACATGAACAACAATAAATGAACTAGAAGGCGATGATGATGTATAAGATGAAGACAACGCCGAAGACCAATTAAATGAATGAGAACTACCAAGTGAATGTCAGGACTGATCAACTATAAAAAAATAGACGATGAAGATGGAGCATTGAATTAATACACCAGGAGAGGATGACGAATTGAAAGTTGAAGATAATAAAAAAAAAAAAAAACATTATGAAAAGAGTGAGAATTACCGTGATCAGTGAAAAAAAGATCAAGACTGATCCGTAAAAAAACCAGAATAAGATGAAAAAGCAGCACTGAAGAAGAACGAATATCCCAAGAAGCGGGAATGATTATAGAAAACGATTGATTTTAGAAATGTGTAGCATTATCGGAGATTGCAATTCCAACCATCTAAGATCTGATACCGACAATCTTAATAATGCTTATTACAGTTTAATTACGAATAAGTAGTTAGTCTCTTCTTTTCGCGGTGGAGGTGTCTAACATCAAAGGGTAGATGCCAGCGCCGTGACGTCTCTAGTCCATGCTTCTTCCTAGTTACTGATTGTCTAGCTTTACTTTGTGAGTCGTCATCTTATTGTGTCGTCATCCTAGTATTCTTTCTATGGTCTCTTCGCTTGCCATTTTCCTTACTGTGACCACCTACCGCCTATCACTGCTACCAGTTTTTCTCATTTGCAATAGCGGTTCACTTGCTATCATGGTCCCGAAAGAGCCGGATAAAATATTAATCTATAATTCCTTTCTTTTCTTTTTTGGTAAGTTTTTCTTCACTTTTATCTGAACCATAGCACTTAATAGCTTTACTTACTTTATCACAGATGACGACTCGACGACTCCTTGGTTTTTTCTACTGTCTAACGGTTTGACTCAAATTTTAGCCATTTTGCCGTTTTCTATATAATTCAATGTAAGTTCTCTTTTCTTTTTCTTCTTGTTAGTTTCCTTTATTTTTGTGTACTTTGGTCTGTCCCAATATTCTACAACAAGGTTGCTCTTTGGCTGCTTAATTAATCACCCCCCCCCACTAGGGCCGAAACGTAAACACATGTTTGGTTTTTTATCGCAAACATTGAGCTGAGGACACCGAGAAATTTCTTCAGCATTCCAAGAAGCATAGCAAGAAGATTAGAATCGGCTCACCTGAGATTGAGTGTAGTCGGTGTGACGTTTAGTTGCAATTTCAGGGTGCGAAGCTTGAAGTTCCTAGTTTCCCTGGCGATGTTTTCCGGCGTCTGAGTGCCCTGGTCGACCTTTCGCCCGCCTCTAGAGGACGGAACGACGTGATCTGGGGTACCAGGACTGTTCATCGAGAAGTTGAGCTGAGGCTGCGAGGTGCTGCCCCTCATGCTCAAGTTTCTGTCACAAGAAAAAAAGTCGTCAGGACTTCTTCGACGGGCAATTCCATTAGGCATAACAGACTGGGAGCAGAATGCTCGTCCTCGTCGAACATCCACTCACAGTCTTCGTTCCGGGATAATTGGGTTCCTCTAACATCTATTCAATCGGTCCGCGAGGAACTTTTCCTCTTTAAGAAAATCACCGGATTATCTCGCTAAACAGCTACCTCAGTGCTGTAATTACCTCCGGCACAACAGGGATTATCATCCTCTCAAAGTCGTTAAACGAATTACAAGCACTTAAAAAAATAACTTAGTTTACCTCTGCAGCTCGCCATTCTTAAGCCATTTGCAAAGCTCGAACATGGGAAAGAGGAGAATATTCTTAGGGATGTTGATGGCTCAAGAATCAATACCTCTTCCTCAAGTCGGTTACGTGTCGAGTACTCCTTAAATTGATCTATTCGGGAATTTGCCTAAGAATTATAGAACGAGCTATACTGAAATTGTAAGCGACAGCTTAGATATCAATTTTTCAAAAACAATATATTTACAAATGCAAAATTGTCAAGTACTGCATTCACAAACAAGTTATGAGTATCAACGCTTTAATTCAAATCGCTTTAAAATGGTTTAGAATCTAACAAAACTCCCTTAATTTCACTCTACGATGATTCATTTCATTTACAAGACACAGATATCGATTACGACCAACAAATAGTAATAATGAATCGACTGATGAGAAGAAAAGAAATATCGGTTCGAGTGACTGAAAAAAATAGTCTTTTCGATAAACGAACCAACTTAAGAGTTAAAGCGAACGGACCTATTAAATATTCAACAATTTTGAAACGATTCGAAATGATATCCAGGTTTTTGTGTAAATTCGGTACTTTTAATTTTTGGATATTTCCATACATTGTCATAGCCTACAAATATAACAATTAGACAAATACTAAATGTAAGGCCACCTCTGATGAAATGACTAGACGGTATTGATTTTGGAGAACCAATCACCGTGTCATTTTCAATAATTAGCAACCATCTTGCGCCAATTTATCCACTTCACATGATGCAAGGAGCTGAAACGTGCGCTTGAGGATTTCAGGCGATATTTTACACGTGTTAAAGGCCGAAGAGCCGGATATCCGATGGACGTTATTTTTTGGGTCAGAATAATCCGGGGAAAATTTGTCACCAAGAAAAACGGCGCCGCGAAGATCCCACGACATCCGAGTTTCAAACTCGGAGACTTTTCGGCCAGCCGATTAGCCGCAACCAAAACTCTGTCTGAAGCTCCCGGAGGAGTTAATAAAATGGTCGGAATTCTTCCCCCTCCGTAAAATTGCCAAAAAAAAAAAAAAACTTGCTAAAACCTGTGAATCATTGATTACCTGAGGGACCGTGGCTGGCTCAAGCCTTCCAAATTTCAAACGTTCTTCTTAACCAAAGTTGACTTTGACAAATCGGGAGACGCGAATTTTGTCAGGCCAACATTATTTCACGGGCAAAAACCTTCGCCCTGCTGACAAATCAAAGAGACGTTACATCTCGTAATCGAATTTAGATTACAGTTGAATTCCTACTTTGCGAAATTATTTCAAGTTTTTATTCATCGTTTCGTGTGAACGGTTGAAAAAACGATGAAACATCTTCAACTAATTCTCACACCCTCTAATTTTTTATCCTTAAAGACCGAATGTCGAAAAGAGTCAACTGAAATGATAAAAATTTATCTACCTAACAATTATTTTTAAACGTCACGATACGTCGATTCGTAAATCGGTACAACTTGCGATGTAATAAATATATACCGAAATCGTTTGCTTATTTTTCTCATCTCCTTTTTTCGTATCCGCTCTGGTAAAGTTTTTTTCTATAAAATAGTTACATAGGTATACATTTCCCTGACTTTTCTAGTCGGTATTGCTTTTCTCTACGATATTAGCAGCTGTGACGGATCTAGATTCTGAAATATCAGGAAACTCACTGCTTCAATTATCCTAAATCAGTAACTGTGTATACAGGGTGTCCCATTTTGACTTGTACAGCTGTATAACTCATAAAATAACAAGCCAATCAAAAAATGTTTCGAATAAAATTTGTCGGGTATCGAAAGGCTGACTCGCCTATGACCTTGACTTTAGCACTGACCTTTATTTTCAATGTTATTTGAAGGTCAACTTGTGTTTTTCAAATGAAAACTCACACTACGTGCAGATTGGTACTTGGAAACATTTTTTTGATGAGCTTGCATTTTTTAGAATTGTTCAGCCCCCTATAAGCGAGGATCATGAGACTCATTACGATTCACCCATCGTATTTATTAGGTTCATAGTCCAATTTAAAATACTTCGATATGGAAGAATCTAAACATTAAAGTTCAAAATTCACCGCTGACGATAAATTTGAAGCGCATATCCTCGGTGAATAAAAAAAATTTGTAAACGTGAATTCTCGTTCAACAAATTCAGTAACTAATCTGATGTAGCTCGAATTATCAAACAACTTTTGACGATGGTAAATTCGTATGGTTAGTCGAATTTCGATAGGTAATAGCTCATTTATTTTTTGAATGAATTCTGCCGTACGAATCATCTCACACATATTTTAAATAAGACCAACACACATTTTGAAATATGTGAAGCATTCATTTTTTACATGCAGCCTGTGTCAAATTACAACAGGTTGATGTTTTCTCGATCAAATAAAGAGCTGAATAAAAATTCAATCTCTGACAATTTCTAGACACTTTGATCGCAAGCAAGATTAGCTGTGATTTTTTCGAATTGGATAAACAGTATGTACGGCTTTTGTATCACAAAAAATGAACTTTTTTTAGGGCAACTTTTTCCACTTCTTTCTCGTTATTGCGGAAACGTTGCTTTGACCGAATTCCAACTTTGATGATAAATTGCACAATGAGTTACACTAGTTGGCGTGTATTTATATCTTCATTCTTCCAATTGGACAAGGTTTTAAACGATCTGTACTCCGGATGCCTCCTCAATTTCAGATATCTGCGCATCGATTCACCAGGTTCGAGTATTAATATATATATATATATATATATATATACCTATATAATATGCGTCAAGCCATTACTGAGCATAATTGGCCCTCGAAGTTCAAGAAGCTTGAGGTATGATTGACATTAATAGATCCGTCTATACGCCCACTTTGTCAGAGTCATCCCATTACGGAGCTTTATTAGCATGTGGAGAAGTTCGGGCACACCATGAGAAATTTTTATTTATGGCCACTAAACGGTTTTTATAACTATTTTCACCCTTTAATTACCACACCCAAGAAATATGTAATTTCGGATACAAGATAAAAGTGAGCTTTGCATTTGTAACCAGACAATCCACCAAATCTTACTACTCTTTTTGATTACGATCACTCGTACTAAGCTGATTCGACGATAAACTGACGATGAGGCTCTTTTGACATGCAAAATGCTTAAATTGAGCACACGATCTTGCAATAAGCATAAAAATCGGTATCGACAATTATAGTATCGCTAGGAAAAGTTAATTGTGAGACATTTTCTTGTGGGTTCAGAAAATTTCATACCGTTATTGGAGAAATACGAATTCCAGTAGAATATTCTAGCAACTTTGATAAATCCAGTTTTTATCAGTGTAAGCTCTTGGGACGACGAATAAGCTCCCACCTTGGTACGAAAGCTCGTTACTCAACAGACGTCGAGAGAAACTTTTCTCAGAGCGTGATTTTGCGTTTCTCTATTCCGTACGTTCCTCGATGCTTTGCAATTCGTATACTCTGACGTATACTTTAATGTACCGCGTCGTTAGGATAAAAGAATATCATTTCCTCGATGGCGACGGATCGGCTGCCAAATGTTGAAGGGAAAGAAACAAGGAATGAAAAGGGAACAAAACAACTAACCGGATGGAAAAAAGAGATTTCAATTTTTCTTTCCTCCAAATTTTTTGCAGGATTCAACGTTATCGGAGCTCTGACCGAATGTTACAAGGCTTCGAAAAGCTTCTTGCTATCACTTCTTCGTTAGAAACATTACGATTTTGTGTCCAAGACTCAGATTGATCGGCATCGACGTGTGCGAATAAAAAGTTTTCAAAAATTAATACGAATTTGAAGTGATAGCAAACTTAGAATAAATTCCACCGCAAATTTGTTGAAGTGAAAACGTGTTTTCGTAATTCAATGTACACGGAAAAATCATCCTCAAGAGTTCAAATACCCGCCATTTTTATACTAGAACTGTCAGAATTTTGTAAAACTAAAATTGTATAACTTAGCTGTGAAGCGTTTGACGTTTTGCTAAAATCTTATTCAAATCGGTCAATCAGTCTTTTATTCAAGATGCAGACAAAGATCAGTCCTAAAATTTTCAAATACCAATCGTTTTATGACAGACACGGTGTGAAAGGTTCGAATTTTTCTTATAAAATTTCCATCAAGTATTCGATTATCCACCAAAATTTAATAAAAAATCGATCAATCACATTTTCCCGAAACTAATGATACGCCCAACAGTTATTTCCGTTTTTTATTTTTTTTTCTAATTCTTCATTGATGAACAATGCTAAAAGATGAATATTTGTTTTATAGAACGCGTTTTCATTTTAAGGGAAATATACTTCTACGCCGTGGAAAATCTGAAATGATTGTGTCTATAGGAATATTGATAGAAATAAAATTTAGAAAAAAAAAAGGATATGAAAAATAGATTAATACGCAACAAATTTGTGCAATATTCAACGGTTGCCTAAAAAACCAATTAATCGAATGGTACGATTGACTGTAGTGAATTTTCTTATGCTCTTTTTTTTTTAAGAGAAGATTATGCATTTATTTGGGTCATTTTGGTTTAATAAATCAATTATAATTTAATAGTACATAATTCCAAATTTATAGTCCCTGCACGTCGCAACCCAACAAACTTGGTTTGATAGTTTAAAAAAATATAAGTGGATGGCATAGGTGCACAAGTTAAAAGATACAGGAAACAATAGTCGAGTAAGAATAAAACAAAATAGTAACAATAACATAAAAGCGGACGGTAAAAGGGTATAAAGATAAAATCGAGCGGAACAATTATTCGAAGAATTTGAAGGGAGAGTGTTCGATGTGTCGTGTTTATAATTTTAGAATGGTGTGACTTTCTTCATTGTTTCACTTCGTCGTTATTTATTTAATTAGTTACCTGATCAGGATTCGGGTTAATTTCACACACTTTATTATTTACCGATACCTCCATACCCAACTCTCTCCTTCTAAAGTCGTAGGCCTACTAATTTGCTGATCCACTGATCCGTCCCAACTTCGGTTCTTACTATCGTCTATCCAAATATGTACATCGTTACATGACCGACGAATCATGCAGGCATACTCGAAACCTACCTGTCACTGCTTCCGCTGCTGCCGGATGTCCTCCACAGATGACGAGTGGAGAGAGTCGAAGACCTGGAAGGTGTCGTCGGTGTTTTTGTCGCTGCGAACCGACCGCCAAGGCGTCGAAGCTGATCGCCCTCCGGGTGCTCGGCGACAAATCGCGCCTTCTTCCGGAGCAGCTGTACCGTCAGCGCGTACGTCGTGACCATGACGATCATGGGAATGTAGAAGGCGATCAGGGAACCGAAAACGAAGAACGCTCGGTTGTTTATCACGCAGAGGCCGGGCTCCGGCATTATGTTCCGGGGGTTGATCAACCCTGCGAACAAACGCGAAAGAAAAATTCAGCCTACTCGCAAAGAAAGTCTCCGTAAGTTATACATTAAAGACCGCGAGACGCGCACTTTTTTCAAGTGCCAACTCGGCCCTTGAAAACCTTTCAGCCTCGAACAACTCCAATTAACTAACCCTTCGTAGTTGTCGTATGTCAAATTGACCCATCGATCAACTTTCGGCCTGAATGTCACGCTATTATTTTCCCCTCCAAAAGTATCAAATCCTAAGAGTAACGCCCCCAAATTTCAGTTGAAAATAGCAAGAATTGACGAAGTTATCATTTTTTCAGTGAAAAAGTGTCCTTTTGGCGCATTGATCCCTGTTATAATTTTTTATAAATTTGTTGCCATTTGATTCCCTGTCAGTCGAATTTTCGTACTTAATCTAGAATGTTAAAAGCGCGTTGTGTAATTTTTTGATCCACATTGAAAGAATAATTTTCTCAAAAATGTTTTTTAAAAAACGACTGGGTCAAATCGACCCCATGTGACAACGGAGGTTTAAAGTAAAGTAAATTGACACTCTATGAAACGTATTATCAGCCTTTGGCAGTGGGAGACAATACCTTGACTGGATATTGAGGTTGCATTAATAATTATTGTCAATTGAAAGTTGAAACCTTGGCTCGAAATTTCTCTGACTCAACTATCCTCATCATCCTGCCGTTCCAGAAATTCAAGGAAAGGACTTGAGGCGTAGTAGTTGACAACTATGAACTTTCTGCGCTACAGTAACTTCTGGAGAACTTATTAGCAGGCATTCCGGAGGTACGGAAGGCTGATCGGCATAATCGTTTGTAGAAAATTCGCCCAAATGATGCAACTGTGAGTTTCAGTATCGAATTTTATTCGATAATTTCGACCGATGCATTCGGTTGTGGTGATTTCATGTGACATGATGATGTGAATTTTTTCTCAGACAGTAGTACTAATAATCATTAAATCTTCGCAATTACAGATTGATTCGAACATCGTCACTCTTACAATAAATTATATGCTGAGAATGTATCTGAAACAGGTGTATTTTAAACGGTGATATCCATCCATTTACAGGCACGGCTTAGAATTGATATAAAAATCTGAGAGAATTACGAAATTGTTTTTGAATTATTTATAGTTGATTTGGGAAGTGGTCTGAAAAAAGAAATCATCAACACCCTAAGTAAGGATCACCCTGTTGCGTACCTATGAAGTTAGCCAACTTGTATCTATGGAACTAACTAAAATATACCGAAGAATATATAAATGAAGAGAGGTTTTCGTACCTAAAACGGTGATCGAGCTGGAAACCAACATGGCGAGGAGCCAAACGGCGGCAATTTTGAATCCGACGAGACGTTTTGTGGATATATGCCTCGTTTTTAGCGGATTCCTGATTCCAAGGTAGCGGCCCAGCGATATGAAGCACATGTGCATTATGCTGGCCGAACAGGCGAGGACGTCACACGTTACGTAAACGTTGCACCAGGCAATTCCGAACGGCCAGTAACCTGGAACATTGACAATCGTATCTACAGTCGGATTAACGGAGAGCTCTCAGCACTGTCAGAGATCGGTAAGAATCATCTGGATCTCAAGGTTTGTACGAGGAAAGAAATCTTGGAAATGTAAGTCGATCAAAAGAAACATCAACTTTTTGTCAACGTCTTTAGGACATGTATTTGTTTAAACATCTCGTACAAATTCGGACCGTGACTAGTGAAGATTCACTTAACATAAAAGGGAGGAGTCCAGCACTGAGAAAAGTTTCATTTGTTACAGTGACTAGAAAAATTCAGTAGAACAGGTATCGTTAAAAAACTGTTTGAATATTGGTAGAATTTCGAAAAACGAGGTAAACGTAACCATTTTGCGCTATTGTCGATCCTTTTTTCGGTAATTTCAACGCAAAATCAGTTTCTGAGGTTTACTCTACTTTTTTAGTAAAATAAGGCTTTAACGTCAATTTAGTCTTGCACGAGCATTAAATTTCCGCAACAGTTGTACAAGAAAATATAGTAACAGTGATCGTAATGAGAAAGAATAGTAACGGATACTAGACTTTCCGGTAACAACCGGAAAACTAATTTTCATTTTGTACCTAGAACTATATTTTTCGATTGTGGTAAAAACTGAAAATAGTTAAGGACTGAGCGGTAACCGGAACTAAAAAACTCCAACCTTTGAAACAGTAAAACTTATAAACATTAGAAAAATCTTGAACTATCCGAGAAGAATCCCAATTCCAGAAAACTCATCTTTAGCGAATTCAATCCCTTAGCTAAGAACATCGTTGCGTCATTTCTATACCGACGCTAGAAATGTTTTATTAAAAATTATGATGCAATGGTAAAAGTCTGAATTGTTCAAACTAATTATCGATTTCTATGCGTAATTCATTACAAATTGAAATCACTGCAGTTTTTCAAGTATTCATATTCTCATTACGAAGCGATTCTTTCAACAAACTTTCATTCAAGCAATTCAAGTTTCGCTTTTCGTAACCCCAATTTGTCCCTTTCGCATGAATTGAATTGGCACATTTTGCCTATTTCTATTTATATCGAAATGGAATTGCCATGATTCAGTGAATAAAATTCACGAGAACCAACTTCTGTTTTGCATCTTTGAACTGCATTCTGCTTTTTCCATTATCTGACTAATTTCTCTATCGGATTGCACAACCCGATTTTCTCCCCGCTCCAGTGCTTGCAGAAAAGTTGGCACATTGCCTTGAGGGCTGTGCAATTATTCAATCCGCAGTTCGAAACTTTCCGTGTCTTCTGTTTCGAACAAGTTTCGATCAGCTGTCGCGACAAACACGTGCATCGAGTTTCGGATACAGCCGATATCCACTCGAGAAATGGGTTTTCCCTGTACATACATATCAATAGAAGACGAATTGTTTAGCCGCGTGAATTTTCACCGAGACTTATACTCTGGATTCGTACTGAGGTATTTCCATCACGTGTAGCAAATGAATTCGCAGGTTTGAACTAAGCCTAATAAAAAACACCATCGAGTAGCTTCTGGAAATTAAACCGGCCGGCAAACTTTCATCCAATCTCGAATTTTATAATCCGTATTATCAAATTTCGATCTCTTCATTTCGGATGAAAATCGGTCCACGAAACATTGTCTCCAAAAATTATTCGAACGACCAACGAAGGTTTCTGGTGAAAATTTTGATGGCTGCGAAGACTGTGAACATTAAATGAATTATGCTTTGAGTTATTTCTTCTCGTTACGATTTAATTTATTGTATTAAATCGTTTTGTTTATTCATAAATTTCTGACGCTTTCAATATTTTTGGCATTTCATGGAAATAAACAGTAGGTATTTAATTTGGACGAACAATCCTTCAACAAACAGAGATTTTTTAAGCATACGATAAGTATGAGAGGAATTTATCTTTTAGCACGAATTCAATTTTCTGCAAAGAAAAAAGTTTCGATCGTGTGTCTTGGAGTACAATTTTTACCCCACTTGATTTCATCGAACGAAAAATGATTTTTTTACATATTTTGCAATAACGTAATTGAACTAAACAATGTACGGACATCGAGAAAGTGATGAGACTTTGGTGTAATTCATTAATAACTCTGTATATTTTATAATATTTTCGTCTTATAATTGAACTTGATTTCCGAAATATCGCGAGAACGGTGCAACATATCGCAGAGCAAAAACCGCGACGTTATTTACAATAACAATGCTTCCTCAAATTGATTCTGACAAAAGAGAAAAACAACACCGTGTGTGTCAAGCTTGATCCAGATATTTTTGAATGTTACAAATTCCAATGGTATTTCACGATTGGTTGTTGAGTGATAAATTTCCAGATTTCACCGAGTTTTTCAGCTAATATCCCAAAATAATACCCCCTTAAAAAGTTGACGATCAACTGATTTTCGTTTGAGTTACCTTACTTTTTGGTAGTTGATTGAATTTTTCACCAACAAAACTTGAATCAAATCAAATTTCGTTTTCACTATTCGTTTCCTTATTAAAAAAACGGAAAGATTTACGTAATCACGAGTCTCGTTATTGCTTTGAGAACGTTTTTGCGAACAAGAAACTCGCGGGGTCGATATCGACTCGACTCATGAGTTAGAAGGTAGAAAAAAAGATACAGGATTAAAATGAGTGGTAACAGCCTGACTGAATCCACTTTGGCGGTCTGGCGAAGCAATTATTCCCTCGATGTGTAAACAATTAACAATATACGGTCGGTCATTTCGACCGCTAATAATACGGTACGCTGATCGTCGTTAAAACAACGAGGAGGTGAGAAATAGAAGCCCGTCGACTAATTAGTTTGTTTGCTTATACGCTCTTTATTCCTCGTTTCGTTTACTTTTAATTCGTATTTTTTTATTTTTTACTTCTTCCTCTTCTTTTCATCCCTCTTCACCTGCTTTTTCAATTAACGAACTGTCCAAACAACGATGAACACTCAATCGTCCATGATTTGAACTGTGAATTGATACAGTTATGTTTTGATAACAGCTACTCTCTGTTGTTTGAAATTGACTTTTGATGGAGTGAAATTTTCGAGCGAATTTTAATCATTGCAACAACGATGAAATTCTGTTCTTGTTTCAAATTTCCAAAAATTTATGTTATATTCTCGGTAAAGTTGAATAATCTTTTGATCTGGAAATTGTTTCTTGATGTTTTTGATTCAGGCGAATAATCAGAGAATCTTATCAATTCGTAAAGGTAACGATTTCCGGAACAGCTTTAAATTTTTTCAGCCGATTTCTCTGGTTTTCTAGAAACAATCAAATATCTCCGTAATCGATAGTGATATAAAAATGCATCAATCGACTGGTCAGAAATATTTGCAGAATAGATTGCAGAAATTTTGAAAGGAAATGAGAAAAGAAACAATCGAATTCGATACATTCAACATGTATTGAAATTTTTGAAACAGATAAGGAAATTATAAATTCGGGAATGATTGGAAAATACGATCAATAATGAAAAATTGGTAAAAAATTAAAAATGTATAAACTTAACGAATTTCCAACGAACGAAACAGTTCGAAATATTTTTATACTTCTTCGATTTGTCTGAATAATTGTTCTCGAGTTCAAAAAAGTTGGAACAATTTCAGCAAATGAATATATTCCAGACCAATTGATTTTGCCAAAAATAATTCACAGAAAACTGAATGATTTTCATTAGTTTTTTGTACAAATATCCGAAAAGGTTGAAAAAAAAAAAAATCATTGAATCCTTTCGGTAGGTTGGAAAATAGTTTCAGCTAGATAAAGAACCGCGCTTCAAGTTTCCGGCGGTGCGTTTAGAGCGAATTTTCGGGCTTGTTTCAACATCAGTGAATCCGGTCACGCGCTCCTCGGTCCAGTTTATCGCCATCCGATCAAGCAGTCCCATTTCATTATGCCAATCAAGTCCCTTTCCATCCTCGGGATCAGATCTCATTTGGAGTTTACGCCGGGCCTCGATCTCAGTCTTTGAAATTTCCCAAATCGTGGCCTTATTCGAATGCGATGACATCCGTAAACTCAACCACGGTTCGGCTTTATACGCTGTTTCTATAAAAAATGGGCACGATTTTAGGGTGTATCGGATGTACAGTCCGAGCAAAAGAGTCTGAGAACTTGAATCAACGATTGAACGTAAAAGCTCGCGGTCTTTACATTTCCTCGATTTTAATCGAAAATGGGTATGCGAATTTTTGTGCCTCTGACTCTTTGCCTTTTTTCGACATTCGTTGTTAAGATAATGCATCGATTTATTAGTATTGAAGTGTTGTTTGGTTTTATGTTTCTCATTCCTAGGTTACGTTACCCTTACACGCTCGTAATTTGAAGAAAGAGTTGAAATAAATAAAACGGGTCGAAAATAAGCTCTAAAGCTTCGATTGAAATTGATCAAATTCAGTCGAGTAAAACGTAATCTTCGTTGAAAAGACAAGAATTCGAAGCATCTAAAATTTGAGGAAAAAAAACCAGATGATTGATAATTATTTACATGTATTTTATGATTTTTTACGAATCTGAAAAAGTATCGTTGATCCAATTTTGGTAGATTGATGGAGCGAATTTTGATCGCGAATCCATTCTAAGCCAGTGCTTTTTCATCGGTCGTAAAAGTTCTTCGTACTGAATCATTATTATTGACGGGATGTTACTCTTATTCGAATAAACTCGATTAATCTCAGTCACACCTGTTGCGCTTTTGTTCCATAGTTACTTTGTTCAGAAGCTTTTGGCGTTGACTGTACGCCTGATATTCATCCTTGACCTCTTCTTATAACCGAACTTTAACCTCACGTATCTTCGTCTATCGGCTCATTTTATTCATTCGTATCGTTATATACTTGACTTTTATTACTCTACTGTTTTTCTATCCTTCTCTTCATTGGTTTGTTTAGTATTCAATTTTAAAGTAATCTGAAAATCAAATGTTTCGTTACATCGATAACTCAAATTTGAATACAACTGTCGACGAATGTTCGATATCGAAAAACAATCCAACGAAATTCTAAGACATTTTCACAATCCAACAGCTACAAGATGTCTTCTTTCGCGAGAATACCGGAAGTGAAAACGGATGTAAATTTCTCCTCAATGGCAACAAAGTCATATTTCCCACAATCCTTCGAGAACTCGAACGATTTCCGTACATTTTGACGAGTGCACAAGATTGAATGAGGCGTGAAGCGATCGGTGATAAAAATATTATATCCCTTGACGCCGTGGAGGATATCGCGTTTTTATATTTCTTCTAGGCTGCAGACGTATTGTGAGTGTAATAAATTGCAGGATAGTAACACCGGCTCGTATTTTTCACCCCGATTATAAGTGTACACAGGGTGTTCCGTTTCTAGCAACTGACGAGTGAATGTTTTTCAAAAATAATCAAAGCTAGTTGTTTGTTTATGGAAAAACAAGCGTTCCAAATTTCACAGAACGATATTTATTGCACACTTTTAACAAATCTCATCTCGTTTTCATACAGCTAACTTTGTGTATTCACCCGCATTGTAAAATTTTCTTGAGTCAGCGATTCTTAAAAACGTTTCTGTCGCGCAAATATTCTTCGGTTGAACAAATTTCGATCGATAACAATATTTGATGCATGAAAATGTCGAAACTTAATTAATATACAATAGAGTGTCCCAAAAAAACCGACTATTTTTTTTTTTTTCAAAGAACATTGAAAAATCGTCAGAGTATCTCTAGAAAATGACCCTGTGAAAATATAAGCTCTTAATATTAATATTTAGAGGTGGCGATTTGTAATTTTCTATTTCCCATTTAAATAACATGGGAGAATTTTTTTTTGAACTTTGGAATTTTGTGATGGGATAACGAGCTACTTCACAAGTATGACAAAATCAGGTCTTATAGGAAATTCGATGCTCTACAAAAAAGGTCTGATTGACATTTTGCGTAAATCCAGCCGTTTCAAAAATATCGAGCCTCAAACTTCGGACTGTTTAAAATTATGCTTTTTTTTCGTAAATACAACAAAAATTAATTTATATGTATTATAAACCCAGAATTATCAACTGAACAATAAATATATGCATATATTTGACGGAATGCAGATCCGAAATTATTAATAAAAATATTAATTACATATAATACATATAAATTAATTTTTGTTGTATTTACGAAAAAAAAGCATAATTTTAAACAGTCCGAAGTTTGAGGCTCGATATTTTTGAAACGGCTGGATTTACGCAAAATGTCAATCAGACCTTTTTTGTAGAGCATCGAATTTCCTATAAGACCTGATTTTGTCATACTTATGAAGTAGCTCGTTATCCCATCACAAAATTCCAAAGTTCAAAAAAAAATTCTCCCATGTTATTTAAATGGGAAATAGAAAATTACAAATCGCCACCTCTAAATATTAATATTAAGAGCTTATATTTTCACAGGATCATTTTCTAGAGATACTCTGACGATTTTTCAATGTTCTTTGAAAAAAAAAAAAATAGTCGGTTTTTTTGGGACACTCTAATATACAATGATGAAATCTCTTCAGAGAGATTTTCGAACAAGGTCTTGATAATGACAACTTAGATATCTCTTTTGCAAACAATTGCCACCCAGCAGTTTAATCTTCCCGAGTCACGATTCGTCAGCTTTTCGATTGCCTATTATCCAATGATTCGTTGAAAACAAGACACCGAGTACGCAAAAGTGAGTAAGCTTCGAAATGACCGATGTCACGGCGAGGATAGGGTTCAAGGATATGCGTCATCAAGCGTCACGTTTCGACTCGAGGGATGCGGGTCTGCATCCGAGGACTCAGAAGTTGTTAATACTTTTATGAGCAAGACCGGGTTCTCAATTTGCGCGTCCGATGCGATGCGTTCGGCGACAGGAATATGGGTCAAAGGTCAGGGCCGGAAATTATTCACGTCATGCTTTCATCCCCAACGGCCATAAACGAGTTAAGTTGTGCCATCGCGCTGCAGGGCTTAAAGCCGCGCTGTAATAGTTTTGGCACCTAACCTAACCTAACTTTACGTCTTACTTTATACGACCTAACCTAACCTAACTTTATACCTTGCATTATACGAACCAACCTAACCTAACTTTATGCCTTGCATTATACGAACCAACCTAACCTAACTTTATGCCTTGCTTTGTACGAACCGATCTAACCTAACTTTATGCTTTACATTGTACGACCCAACCTAACCTAGCTTACCGTGACATCTAACATGATCCGAATCAGCGTTACATCGTCTCGAATGATCTAACTTAAAATGTGTAACTTTAATATAACCCCATCACCTAATATTACCCAATCTAACACGATCGACTACAAGATAATCCAAAAATGACTTAACACATGAGGTGAACCAATCGAACAAGACCTGATCCAACCTAAGATGACTCGACATGATCCAATCTAACCTAACATGATCAAATCTAATATAATTCGACATTTTGGTGCAAGGGGTTGAAGTGTTCAGCATTTGTTCTATGAAAATAATTTTTACAAATTTCTATCACTTTTCAGTGATTTTATTTGTAAACAAACTATCGGAATAATTTTTGTGTGTCGAACGGTTGACTGGCAGTTTTTTGCGTCATTGTATACCGAGTGAAGACAAAAAATCCACACTCGGTAATATTGATATCCAAGAATGATAATTAATTATAACCTTATGAGTCTATTAGAAATCTAGGGTCACAGTTTTTCTCTGAAAAGATTAATATTGGTAATGTTTTTCGAAAGTTCTTTTACCTGTCGGAAGTTGTTTTATGTAGATTTCTAATAGTACTGGAAAGAGGATCGAACTGTCTGATTAGGAATTTATCGGTTGAAAATTTGTTTGACAGTTGTTGGATTATCCAAACTTTCAGATAAAGATCTCTGACAGTTATATGAAAATTATTTCCAGTCGAGTTTTATCTTGAAATTTTTTTTAATCGACAATCGAAATAACCCCGAAATAAATTGATAAACTCTGTTCGTGGTAATTCCGAACGGTGAAACACGAGCCATCCTAACCTCACCGAACGTGATCCTAGTTGACCTTGCTTGATCCAACATAACCTAAGATCACATTTGCGAAGTATTTGTTCTTCTGAAAATTTTGACAAACATTTTTTTCTCAGGGTTGCCAATTTTTTGCGAAGACCTTGAAATATGAGAGGCAAAGAAAAATGAGCTTCACTTGCAGAAAAACTTTAGTGGCATTTGCTTCTTCTGGAGCTGGGGAGGGAAGAAATCTTGAAAGTGTGTTTGCCGCACCTTCTCAGTGAAAAGACTTTAGAATCGGAAAGTAACGAAACGGCTTCCCGTGTAGTGCGGTAGAAAACGGGGAAGGCGATTTAAACCTCTGTATTTCTTGGCTGGCTGCGATTCTATTAAGCTGTGCGATCCAACCTTCCAACTAAACCGGTGGCTATTTTCACGGAGTAATAAATCGAAACATCAATCGTAAGATTTCTATTCCTTTTCCATTTTGTCCTTCAATTTTGGTTTGGATTTTTCCGCGAAGCTCATGAGCAGTATGTTTTTCTGACGAAATAATTGTAAAAAATATAAATGACAAAATAAGATTTCAGGTGCAGCTTTTGGTAACGAGAGTTTTTCATACATTGACGATTTAGCGGAGCATTTTGGTGAAAAAAGTCGAAAAACTTGTCGATATACTTGTGTGAATAAATTTTACGGAGTAATAATTTTTGTACAAAAATAACAAGTTTTTTTAAATGGTTTTGAAAAGTACAAATTAACTTCAATGATCTGTAAAAAATCTTGAAATCGATTCATAACTACAAAAATAAATATGACCAGAAAATCATCAAGCTACTTCATAATGCTGTAATAGTTGAATATTGATTGAGTCATTTCATCTGCCACTTGGCACAGAATTTGAATTGATTATTATACGAGCCATTCTACTCCTCGCCATCAAAAAAATTGAATAAAATAATTATTTTTCTAATTTATATTTCATTCGATTTTTCTCACTTTTTAATGACTTGTTTCGCATGTAGATTCTAAACCAAAATCTTTCCCACTTCAACCATGGTCTGAAAATTGTCATTTTTCAACAAACAATTTATAAGAAAAATTTGAAGCCAATGATACGGGCTGTTTATTCGAAAATTGGGTTTTTCTGTTTTTGGGAGCAGTAAAAATCAAACACGTGGTCCAAAAAATCTAAAACTCGGTGAAAGAAGTTTTTTTTCGTACACTGTAGACCGTACCTAAAAATTATACAGTTGTTTTTATTTCCTTGGCTCATAATCGCGATATGACATATGAAATGAATTTTAAAAAAGCGTTAATTGAATTCAGTTATTTGAGATTTCTCGGATGAAACAAGTTATGCAATTATAAAATTCAAAGCAGCCGCGTGACTCTGCAAATCTATTTCAGTTCCAATTTCTCACATATGTATTCTAGAAATATTTCATTCGTCAGAGTTACGGAGTTATAAATTTTGGTAATCATAAAATGTTATGCGAGTTTATTTTATAAAGTGACATTTGACCACGAATTGCGTAGATCGGGTCGACGGATCCGGCATTTGATGTTGTTATCGTTACTCGTACTGTGTTTATTTCGGTCTTTCGACAAGATAACGGTTTAATCACTGAAGTATAAAAGTGGCGGATCATCTTTGACGTAAATCAGTTCTGAGTTGAAAGTCAATCAGATTAAATATTATGTACAAATTAATCGTTCTGTTTGCGGTGCTGGCGATCAGCAGCCAAGTTCTGGCGAAACCGCATCCTGGGTAAGAAATTTTAAATCAAGTCGCGCTTGGTGAATAATCAAGTTGTTCAATAGTCGGGAATAATCCGAGACAAAATAACTGATAGTATACCAAAAAAAAAATAGCAACGGTGTACAATTATTTGCTAGGAAGGATATAAAGAAGAAGAGTAAAAAGTTATTGCAAAATGAAAGGTAAGAAATTGAAAAACTTCAAATCCATAGTTCGGAAGAAACTTGTAATCAAAATATTACGATAAAAAATCACGAGAATCATATAGAAATCAAAAAGTACAAATTTAAACCGTTTCTGGATTATCTTAAAATATTCCAAATCCGACAAATCGATGAATCAAGAATGTTAAGAAGACATTCTGCCGTAGTATTTGAATACAGAAAACCCGTCGAAGTGCAATTTCAAAAGTCAAGAATTATATCCTGCAACTTAAAATATTTCAGAATGGTCGCAGGATTGCACTCGTTGCGTCCATCAGGATATCTTACCTCCGGTGTGCATGACGCAATTTTCTTGGGTAAGGACAAAAGCGTACTTTTAATGCTAAGAAAGCACATGGACAAAGCTGGGCAGAAGACCGTTAATCCGCCTATCGTTAATTAACGAAGTTCAAAAAATTGCTTAAATTTAACTTCTAGGTTAAACTGAAAAATTATTAACGTTTTACTTAACTTGCGTTACGTTGGTTGTTGACGTCATTTTGTTTTGTTTTAATTTGACTATTTAAATCAGCTAACCATTTCGAACAGATCTTGGAATAACAAAAATAAACATTCATTTAGATTTCACATAGATTAGATTTTTTTTTCTCAGTGTACTTAAACATCAGTACAACTGTTCGATATCTAATATTTGACGAATAACCTTCACTTGTCTTAAATTTATAATTTTTTTAAAATATATTTGACGCTTTGATGATTATCGAAGTTGACTTTTTAAGTAGCGAATTAACGTTTAACGAAGTTAACTGTTGGATTAACTTTGCCTAGCTTTGTACATGGAACGCATTGCATGCGTCTAGTAATTAAGCACCAATTCGGAACACTACGAATCCTGTAAGAATATTTTGTGTTTTTCGTATAATTTTGAAACAATTTCTCAGCAGCTTCACTCGATTTTGAGTGGTTAAAAAATGATCGAGATTGATCTCAAGGAGTTTCAAACGATTTCAAACCGGATTCTATTGATTCTGAGCGGTTCGAAAATTATTCCTAATAATAATTTCAAGCTAATTCGAGGAGGTTTGAATGATCTCAAAGTGATTTCAAGTGGTTTTGGGTATGTAAAAAATAATTTTGAACTATTGAAAAGTAATTTCAAAGAATTTAAGCTGATTTTGAAGTTGTTTTGAGCGATTTCGCGCAGTTGGACAATGGTTTTCAACTGTTTAAAACTACTCTCGATGAATTTCAAATGACACCGAAGTAGTTTTGAGTGGTTTTAAGGTGTTTCGCACGAATTCTGAGCGTTTCTAATCAAATCTGTAGTTTTTGACTGAAGAATAAACAACTGTTTGAGTAAATACAAGCCTCAACCGAATTGAATGATTAGTTTTCGGTATAGAAATTTCCAAAATTCACCTGTGACCTTGAATACACGACCTGGACACGAGCTGTTTTCGTCTCGTCCAGAAAAAGTCACCAGAGAAAAACCCTCAATACAGCCATTTTTCACTTATTACAGACACACGAGGCGCTGAGTTCGAAGGGATGGAAATTGCAGCAGTCCGCGTGAGTCGATCCTTGCAAGATGCATCAAGCAAATCTTCGTCTTCCGACGAGTCGTCACCGAGCGTCGCATCCCCCGAATCGCCGGAATCTGTCGAATCCCGTCAGTCCTCTGCATCCTCTGAATCCTCTGAATCGAGCGAGTCCCGTTAATAATGCAAGACAGACACTGTTTGCAAATTCGCGAATCAGGAGTACGAAATAATAATTAATTGCTGCCATGATCGATATAAGAGAATTGTTTTTGTTTTAATTACGCTTTGGCAGAAAACTTTACTTACCCACGATTATTCATTCATAAATTTTTATCGAGTATTTACCGTCTAAAATAGATCGATCAGAATTATAAGCCTATTTCACAATATTCTAAGACATACGTCGACAGCCATTTGAATCTATATTTGATTATTATTGTTGGATGTTTGATGTTCGAATCCATTAAAGAATATATCACAATTATCAATTTCCAACCACATGTGTACCAATTGACTTTTTACATCCCATTTCATTTCCTCATTTTTACGAAAAGCTACTTCGTCACTGTGATTAAAAATAATCGACTGGCATTTTCTTTTCGTTCATATCTCTGATATTTCTCACAAACAGTATATTTTGCGTTGTAGTTCTAAAATTGTTTCACGAAATTATGCGACAGTAAGAACGTTTCGTGTGATATTGAAAATTGCATGTAGTTATTTCCTACCTTTTCTTTTTTTTTTTTTGTTCCGTTTTCTTCTTATCGCGTGATAACATTTTTGTTCGTATTTCTTTCGTAATCGCGCACCGAACTAAATTAGTCAATAATGATAATTCGCTTATGAGATACGTTGAAAATTGTTCCACTTGTGTAAATTACATGCATATTAGCGGCTGAAATTGAATATTGATTAACTACGTAAGTTTCGTTTTTAAAAATTCCGCACTTGTTGATATAATTGATTTTCGGTGCTTTGGGATCATTTTATCGCTTGGATTATAAATTCTGTCTATTATTTGAGCAACAAAAAAAAAATCGTTCAAATTCGTTGCTCGTTATGCTAAAAATATTGTTAGCAAATTTGTTGACAATTTGCGAGAACTCAAAATTTCCACGCTGAAGCAAAATTTTACACGAAGTCATGAGTGTCAAAATTCTGTTGTAAATGTATATATTTGAAGAATTGCATTTTGTTATAGCTAAATTTAATTCGTCGCTGAACGTATCATTCAATAATTGCGCGCCAAGCAGAACAAATGATTTTTTTATTCACTCTTCCACACGCAATGTGTTCAGGTGTTAAACATTAACGTTTTACATAATATTCGGGCTTTAGAATCGCTGCCATCGGTCTTTTATTACGCCTGATTACCCGTGAACAAAATAACTTGTTTAATTAATTCCGTCAAGGCGAGCCTAATTCGATAATGCTCAAGTTGGACGCGAATATAAATATAGTCAAAAATATAGCCAAATTCTGGCTAACCTAAACATTATTTCTATAAATTTTCGTCGCAGGAAAAAAGTCATTTTGAACCCTTTAATGCACGCGGAATTCCAAAATTTTTATTGTCACGACTAAATGGCATTTTTTAATGGACAACAAAGCATGATGTAATAGTACAATTATTGAACTTGGTATATCCATGAGAATAGGTGCAGAGCAGTTATAAGGTGTCATGTGAATTTCAAAGATTCCGTAGGAGATTTTGGAAATGCTTAGATTATCTAATTTTCATACAGATTGAGCTCGGTTTCATCTGGAACATTTTTTTTCCCTGAATTTCAACTTCATTTGTATGGTAAACAATTCCGAATCATCGCGGAATGTTGGAAGATTATGTAAAAATCATTCCATGAAGTTTGGAAAGCGTAATTTAAAATATATTTTTTTTTTTTTTTGACGTGAACGGAAAAAACCAACGTTAAAAACAATTTTATTTTTGATTTTCCTCCAAATGTCTTTCAGGATCATTGACTTGACGACTTCTTTATACTCGTATTGTCAAAATTGTCGACAAAAATATGTCGAGCTTAGCGAAAAGAAAAACTGCCACGCGTATAATATGAATTGAAAAAATCTGCCATGCGAAACAATATTACGTAAATTTATCACTTACAATTAAGGTTTGAATTTCGCGTGGGATTTGAATATATCGGGTGTTTTTACAATGACGCTGTTCAAAGCTAACGATAAGAGACCGACAACAAAGCTGGTCAAATATTTCCGTGTTTTCGAGTAATTCTGCAAACAAAGAACTTGGAAGCGGTATTTCGGGCCCAAGGTTTCGGAATATATTGAAACAGATGCATTCACACGTTTCAACCGTTATTCGGCGGAAGTATAAAAAGCCATTGAATATCGGTAATGGATATCAGTTCTGAATCAAAATCAGAGTAACTACAACATGGCGAAGCTCATCATTGTCTTGGCACTTGTGGCCTGCATCAGCCTCAGCGTTTTGGCTGAAGAAAATCGTGCCACCGGAAGTAATGCCGGAAGTGTACAGTCGGGCTTTGGAGTCGGGAGTATGTTCAAAGCCTTGAAAGAAGCGTGAGTAACATGCAAAACTGGAAACATCCCCGAATTATCGTTGGATTGAAAATTATCTTTCGTTTTCAAAACTAGCGTTATTGTACTTCACACTTTATCGATGGATAAAATGACGACGAAGTTTTTGTACCAGATTTTTAATTTTTTTTTTTTTTTTTGAAGCTTTGATCACACGCAACACACCGATGATAATATATGTCGAAAAGTTTCTACGTGATTTTTTTTTTGTTTTTAGTCTGTTCTTCGAGTTTTATTATTCAGTAATGTTTATAATTGAAAAATTTGATTGAAGTTGACTGATGTTCTTTCGTTTCAGAAGCCAGGGCGAGAATCAAGCTGAGAACACAAACGCACAAGATGACGACGCAAATGATGCCGCAGATGACGGGAATGAAGTGGATGATCAGACTAGATCAGGTAAGACTTGTAGATTAATTCAATCGAACTGTTGCGAGAATTTTATGGTCATTTCATGTCGCCAGAAAATCATTTCTAGTTGGACTCGCTGAACCACAACAATAAAAATTTGTGTCGTCGATATTCCGTTTATTTGATGACCGAAGCAGAAATATTACTAGAAAAATTTCTATTGCAGTTCCGATATTTTTAAGGGTCATATTTTTCTTGATTATATTCTGGAAAATTTCCTAGACAGTTTACACCTTGGTTAAACTATTCGCATTTATCCCCAACGCTTTGTTTTACAAGTATCTACACCGATAACTATCGGATCAGAGATGAGAAACGAATTTTTGAAATCGGTATTTAAACCCCACAACCAATCGTTAGATTCGATTCGGTTTTGTTTGCTTCATTGTTGAATTTATTGTTCATTGGGTTGAAATAATAAGAATGCACGATTATTGATAATTAAGGGTTAACCATTCCGCTCGATGGGATCTTTTTTCAGTGCCCTTGATGCCTCAAAAACGGCTGAATCCTGATTGAATTTAAATTTGCAAAGATGATCTTTCAATCCTCGAAATTGAAATTCGATTTACCGTAAAAAATTGATGATTCATTTTAACTAAATTGAAAAAAAAAAAAATGTGACGAATGGAAAAAATACCGTCACTGAATTTGAAGTAAAAAATGACGTTGCAGATGACGCTGACGAAAACGATGCCGAGAATGACGTAATACAAGAGGAAAATACGGGAGACACTGTCGTTGACGACGATGATGATAGCAGCAGCAGCGAGTAATCAAAAATTCCCCTTTTAATAACGAAAAGGCATAAATATGGAAGCAGAGACCGAATTGGAAGTTTCTGGAATTACGACGTCTCGCCCCAATTACAGATGGAACTTTAATTACTACGGTTTCGATTATTTTACAACGCCTAACCAAATGTAACGTAAAATTATGTTGCTAATAAATATTCATTGCATCATATAAATCCCAGTATATTCCGAACTGCATTTAATTACGCACCTTATCCCATGAAAATTAGACGAAAGGGTGAATAATATTTCAGCTGAGAAGTTTTTGAATATCATAAAAAGTTTAACGGTGCGTATATTTATTCGGTTAATTATGGTAGAAAATTTATCTAGGAATTATTTCATTGCCAGCTCAAGCCCTGCGAGTAATTTTGATTTTTCAAAAAATTTTCCTGACATTACTGAACGCGTAATCTCACTTATCAGTTAAGAGATTGAAGAACTATTTGCGCCACTCGGTGTCCGTATATTTTACCATAAAGTCAAGCTTTATAATGAAAGAGAAAATGTGAGCCTAGTTTTTTCGTGATACTTGCATAATTTTTATACACATGAATTTTGAATTTATCCAAAAATAGTTACAACAACCACTCATGTGTATATACAAGATGGTTTATTAGCTGTACGCAGCCTGTAAAACTCGGGAGTATTAAAAATACCTGTAAATTGCTATAGACTTGAAGAAAAAGAAGATATTTATTTGATTTGTTTGTTTCTTTGTGATTTTTGTAAATCTTTGATCACGTATCGATATTTATCACGTTTCTAATATAACTTTGCATTTCTACTTTTGTATTTTTTTTTTTGTAGTTTATATTTTACATAACTTGATGTTCGTTGGGAATTTTATTAAAATAATATGTAGCTAAGTACATACTATATACGTAAGCTGCAAAAGTATTTCTAGAAACGTGAAAATAAAAAATACCGGAATTGCAAACAAAAATTGGTTATCGATGCTTCGTTTCAAATCTGTGACCGAGATTCTATTGTCCAGAAGAGTGTTGAAAAATTATTTTATCCTTCGAGTTGCGTAACTGAAGAATGTCAATTCTATGGATCCAAGTGTTTCGAAAAATGACTGTAATGTGGGGGAAGAAGAAAAAAAATCTTAGCGCCAATTTCCAGTGTCGCATTTTTCCAAACTCTCACCATTCTTGAAATGACGTTGAATTTAGCGCGAATACATTTTCGCGTTTCGGCTATTCTTTGGAGTCTTTGTATCGAAATACTTCATGTGTCGATAACTGTCGTTTTTTTCGGACGTATTACGCAAAGTAAGATCTCGATTTGACGGAAAATTTAGAACGAGATTTTCGTGGATGTCAATTTCACGCATTCTTTCGAAAAAAAAGAAAGAAAAATTCAAAACCGCGGTGAACTGGCTAAAAACAAACAATTTGCAGATCATGTGATTTTATCAAGGCGGAAAAAAAATTGCGCACTTGTGTTAATAAAGAATTCGGGAACAGATGAAGTTTAACGAGCCACGCGAATTCACTTTTCCTTGATAACTGCCATCAGTTGTTGGAATATTTGACCAAATTCGACTCTGACAGTTTTTCGCGTGTACCAGGTGAATAATTTCTCAACGCTGCATTTGTTTGCATTTCATCACGCTCGATTGATCGTGAAAAAAACACGTCAGCGAATTCATTCCTTCATCAAAGTTTGATAACACCCCGAAAATTTGTTTCATTCTTGAGAACCCTACCGAAAATAATTATGTGTTAAATTATAAAACGTTATGACTAAAATTCACAAGTTTGTAAAAAATCATGTAACAAATTACAAAAAGCACGAATCATCAGATATACTGGATCAAAATTCATATAGTTCCTTATTTTCGATCTAGTATAACTGATGGTTTGTGTTTAAATTTTAATTTATTATGTAAATTTTTTATACATTTTATCGGGATTTACAAAATAAATCATGCAATAAATTGCACGTGAATTTCAGTTATAACGTTTTATAATTTAACAAGCGATCATTTTTAGTAGGGAAAACTCTGCACATTCTGAAAATGGCAGAAAAATAACAATCCCATTGAAAGTAATCATCAGAAATTTTTTCCTCCTAAAGTTATTCACATTTTTGTACCGATTTGTGTTTTTCAAATATCGCGTGTTAAATGGTATATTTTTTCCCCTTTTGTTTATGGGAAAAAAATGAGAATAAATTCAAAAACGTTGAAATTGAAAAATGGATGAATCAATGTTATAAGGTCGTAAGTAAAAAAACTCAGCATCCGTATCCAGTCGTTTTTTTTTTCACGTGACCAGTTATAAATTTCACTCAACGTTCAAAATTTCAAGTATTTTTTAATAAAGAGCAAAGGGTTCGAAAAAAGCTCAGAATCAACAACCGCAGAAAAACTTTTATTATAATTTGTGTGCAAATTTAATCACCTCAAATCACATTTCGGGGCAGCCATATTCAGATCGAACGATCCAACCACAAGATTGGTAATGAAAGAGAAATTTTCTTTTCTCACTCCCTCTTTGGATGTGTAATAATAACGATAATCGATTAATTTCTCAGGGTCACGTTATAGCATAAAAATATAATTCTTCTCAAGCGGCGTAATTTTTTACAGACCATCTGTTCATTCACACAACACTGATTATACGCCGAAGTATAAAAGTCAGTGATCATCGCTCGCTAAAATCAGTTCGGAATTGATTTCGAGAAATCGAGCATGGCAAAGTTCGTCATACTTTTGGCAGTTTTGGCCATCAGTACTCAGGTGATGGCCAAACCGACGTCTAAAAATTGGTGGTCAAAGTTCGAGGCTAAAATCACGTCCGCTATCAAGAAGATTGAAAAAGCGGTAAAAAAAGCGGCAAAGTGAGATGATATTCAACAAAGTTTATTTTTTATCCCATCAACACATGGTTTTCAAATAAAAATTGAATTTTTTTTATACCGAAACCTGCAATATGATCCGTGATATTATAATTATTCATTTTTTTTTTCCTAAAAATCTATTCTCCAAATCAATGTGACGTGTTAGAAAATATTTTCGACAAATATTCCTTTATTTTCTTATTCAATTTAAAATATCAACATGCAATGAGGAAGATGAGAAAAAGCAACCGTCGCAATATTACGAAAATTTTCTATCGTGGATTATATTTCATGATCGAAGGTCTAGAGCGAAAAAAAAAAAAAAAAAAACCTAATCCCGAGTTTTTCAATAATCACAGGCATCATGCTGCCGATGAATTGAAAACTTCAGAAACATCGAGTGCCAATGAAGTTACACTGACAGGAACATGTAAGCCAATAAATTCAACTTCTAATCAACACTTATTTCGATATTCATTTTTTCCCAGTAATTGTTTTTACCTCAATTTCAACTTTGAAACATCTCGAATGGTTTTTCGTTTCTTAAATCGTGCTTAAAATCAGTGGCTTAACATAACGACAAAAAAATGTACAGACTATTTAACCGATGCAAAAAATAACTGAAGCTTCATTTTCCGGCGGTGCTTAATGCTGGTTTTTGATGGCATTAGAATCTTGCACATCACAAGCATATCACTGATATTTCCATTTTTACAGCCGACTCCTCGTCCGCAGGCAGTGAAAGCGAATCTGAAAAAAATACCGCAAGCGATAATGTCAGCGATTCCAACGTTGACTCCAACTCAGCAAAGATCTCCGATTCCGCGAAGAGTAGCTCTTCCGATACGTCTAATGATCAATCTACAGCATCTAAGACCGAAAATCAATCAGGCACTAGTTCCAAGACGAACTCCGAAACTTCATTAAAGTCTAATTCTCAATTCCAAACCCAATCCCAATCCCAATAGAATCAACACTCCGATCCCGAACAGAGGACGGTTTTCAGCCAAGTTTTCGTATCATGATCCGAATCTCCATGTTTTGAATTTTTTCAGAACCATCGATGCCAGTCGAAGCTGGAGTGAACAAATTCAAAGTTTCAAATGATGAAGTTTCGCCCGAAGCGAAGAGATTTCAAGTAAAATTATTCTCGTAATTTTTCAGTGCGTAGCAGTTAATATAATATGTGCGATTGTTTACGATTTATGAATAAAACTTCTTCGTTTGCATCTGCACCGTTGTGTGTCTATTGAAAATTATTACACATCTGCCACACCACCGATGTTCTTAAGTGATGGTGTTCTAAGGTTTAAACCGTTTTGCTATGTGATGTTTAACTACAATTAATACCTGATTTTCCATGCTCGTTTTTCTTCACGTAATTACATACAAACAGGGGTAAACGATTCGATGGAAATCTGCGTTTCTTTCTTACGAAGCATTGTGTTAATGTCTCGATTTTCGATTTGCATACAAAAAATTCGGTATTGCGTACCTTCAAACGTGTCTTTCAACATATTTTTATGCATTTACAGAACCACGTGGTTTGTTAATATGCGTTTAAACTAATCGCAATATTGATTTTTGAAGAACTGGAAAAAAAATTCCATAGAATTTATCAATGCAAAAATTTGAAATGAAGAAATTTCGAAATGTAGAAGCGACAAAATGTAGAAAATTCAAGTAAAGACTGATCGTCATTCTGAGCACGCAACATTCAAGCCTCCGCCTTTTCCGGAAACCTGATTTTACTATCTCCTGTTCATTCTCGTTTTATAAAATCAAAAAAATAGCTACACTTAATCCTGACTCTCCAAATGTAAGATATCCACTGGAGAAAAAATTTTCAAAATTGGTGAAATAGTTTTCGATTCATTCACACACACACAAAGAATCAATCAATTCGATTCATCTGAGAGTATAGACCTGGATCTCATTTTTAATTAGCAGGTACGCAATCCCTTGTTAAGCGGGTGGCAAAAAACTTGCATACTTAACGAGAAAATATTCTTTTCGTTTTTTTTTTTCTTTTTTATATCGTTTAGCTCCAACTCAACTAATCGAGACGAAACAAAATGCAGGTCATTTTCGAAAGTTTAGAATTTTTTCCGGAAATTTTAGCCACATATTTTTTAACTATTTGAATCACTCTCCACAAGATCGTGGAAAGTAATGTCGAGTTAGTTAAGAAAATTTCCAACGTCTTCTAATGCTTTTTGTACTTACTTGAATCTGAGCTACTTTGACCAAGAATGGTAAACATTCCTAATTCGCTGACGGTTAAATGGCTCTGCCATTTTACACTAATCCCAAAAACTGCCACGCAATTCTTCACAAATATCGGTCGAGCGTGTAATTTTTTGTAAAGCTGTGAAACGAAAGTGGAAATTAATCGATAAGAAAAGCAAACGCTTCGCAGAATGTCTGACATCGGCACATAGATCAGTGAAGTAATCGGGCGTTGAAAATTTATTAGCGCAGATACAATATCAAACTTTTCTTCTATACCAATTGCCGCTTGTTACAATATTTGACAACGTTAGATTCAAATCGTCTTTCCTCAATCTAGAAAATGATTTTTTTTCATGCATCTTGTTTTGTTAAAGACCAAAGTGAGCAACGATTTTTATTTCGTCACGCTTGATTGATCGCGAGAAAGAAATTACACAACTTATTCCAAGCTAAAATGATTAAAATGTAATACTCATTGATCGAAAAAGATTTTCGTTCAGCTACTTATGCAAAGAACAAAAAAAAAACAAAATAAAAAAATGTATAACTCTAGGATGAGAACACAGAGTAAAAAATATCTTCATTCGATCCTGGATGGAAACTCGAGTTTTTCACATTCCGATTGCAAAATTGGATATGACAAAGTATCAACATTTTTTACTACTGTGTCTCGATTATACAAAAATCGCTATTTCAGTATTTTTGGAGCGGTCAGTTTGAATTATAAGTGTAAGTTGTTGAAACTTGGAATAGGCAGAAGAAATGCTTCGCTCGAAATTTCCAAAACACGCCTAAATTTCACCGATGCGTCAGAAGGCAAGTTTGAATTTCTATAAGTAAGTACAGTGATCAGAAATCACAAAAAAATTTTGACAGAATTGAATGAAACCGGCTTTGATATAATATTTCTAGTATTTTTGCTTTTGGATTGAAAATATAATATGTTGGAAAAGATTTCACATGACTGAAAGAAAACGACACCAATTGGGATCTTCAAATTTGACTTGGCTGAAATTGTTCAATTTTTTTACTCAATACTGCGCAGACTATCACTTAAAAAACGTGTCTTAATTCATGTACGGAATGAATCGATCCAACAAAATTTCAGTCACCTAATTTACCGAAGAACGAATATTCTCATCTCATTTTTCCGTCGATCCGAAAATAGCGACGTAGTTTTCTGGAAATATTACACGTGTTCTTTACGAATTTTGTAAAGAGTAAAATGAATATGTAAGAAAAGCAAACAATTCGGAAATTTCGTGACGTCAGTGCCCAGTTTTGAGCAAATAAAGTTAGCGGTTGTTGGAAGTTCGCGAACACTTGAATTTACTTTTCTTCGGTATTAAACTACCACTTGTTTCAATATTTAATGAGGCTTGTGACCCGACGAACGTCAGTATCGATTTGTATTTCATCACGATTGATTGAACGTGAAAAAAATAAATTACATAACCCGATTCCTCAAGCTGACGGAAGCATTAAACTTACTGGTCGAAATGTTTTTTATTACCCTTCATTTATCTAGAAAATATTGAACCTTCGGATGAAAACGAGAATTGAATGATATGCCAATTGCTTGACGAACAATATTTGGCAACAGTTTGAGCGAGATATTTAGACTGGTCTGGTCGTTTTACGAAACTTGAACTGCAAAATTGAAAACGGCAATAATTGAGAATTTTGTAAGTGTGTCTGAGCCATACAAAAGTCGTTATTCCAGTATTCTTTGGATCACATATTTCGAAACCGCGTTTAAATTTTTCAAACTTGGAATATCCGAAACAAACTCACGACTCGATGTTTTCAAAACTCTCCCGAACTCCATGAAAATCACTGATTACACGTTTTCAATGTTGGTAATCCTGAACCTGAAACTGAATTCTGAAAATCTAAAACGTACGAAAGTTGTCATGCACTGATTTTCATCGCTATCAGTTTCAAGTTTTGCTGTGTTTTCAAATTTCGAACTGTCTGTACGGGAAAACTACAAGGTTAGAAAAAAAATCGCGTTAAGTCGCCGCAAAAAATTCAAATCATAAATTGTGCGCAGTTTCGACCTTTTGGATCAGTCAACTTGAATTTGAATGATTCAAACACAGAATTGGTACCCGACGAATTAAAGAATATTAAAAAACCTTATTCGATCGCGTCGGGAATTTGATTTTTCACTTCTCAGCATTGGCGACTCGGAAAACGACTCGGATTTAGAATAATGACGACGATCGATAAATTCGACGATTACGTAACGACTGGGAATGGAAATATTTCGACAATATGCGAAATTTCAGACATCTGTTAATTCACGCAACAGTGATTATGTGCCGAAGTATAAAAATCGCGGATCATCGTGCGCGTTAATCAATTCCAATTTCATTCCAGGAAATTGAACATGGCGAAGTTCATCGTTATTTTGGCACTTTTGGCCGTCAGCTACCAGGCTCTGGCAGAACAGTCATCGCGTGTTTTGACCAAAGAATTTATAGCACAGCTCGAGTCCGAAGTCGAGGAACTTGAAAAAAGCATAAAAAGTTCGGAAGAGTGAGTAATATTTGATTAAATTCTACTCTGCGCCGATCAACATTTGGCTGTTGAAAAAGTTTAATTTCTTACAATGAAATCTTCCAGGTTCTTCCGTACAATAATCTGCAACGTCGCGCTCATTCGTTATTGTCATTACACAGCTCAACGGAAGAATTTTTTTTTTTTTTTCTCCTCTGCGAATAGAATTTACGAATACAATCGTGATTTTATGTACATATTTTAGGAACATGGTTTCTAATATGATTATGATATTATTCGTAAATTCTACGTTCTCAAACACCAAGATTCATGGAAGAAATCAGGAAAACTGTGTAGTATTTTTTAGATAAGCTATAGATATTACAAAAAAATCGAAATTTTCGTCTAAATATTATGTGTTAATTTTTTTTTTCTTGAGTCTGGTACGAAAATGTTGATAAAATAAATAGTCAGAACTGATTTCGATATCACGTATTATAAAAATTTTTTGCCAGCAAAAATTTGATCAATAATTTGCGAATTTTTCAATTCATATTGGATTCGATGTTTGAAGAGACATGCAAAAATGTGTAGTTTCTTATTTGTCAATAATTTTAGGTCAAACACTTCGACGGGGAGCGCAGCTGTCAATGCAACTATACTTACCCCAGCATGTGAGTCCATTAGTTTGAATTCAACTGCTTCTCGATTCTTTCATGGAAAGGCTAACTAATCTCAGTTCGTAGTCCCGCACTTCCCAAGACAAGCAAGAGCAACGGAATAACGGATAATTCGTCCGATTCGGTGATCAGAAACTTATCGTCAGAAATTGGAAGCCTTTAGAGTGTTCGGAAAATATTAAATATTCATACCAATTTCGGTTTTTCTACCTTGAATTATGCGTGGCTCTGTTGATCCTGCTTATTTTCACAAATCCACAGTCAAATGAAGACATTTCGGAACAATTTTGAGCTCTGAGATATCCGGGTTTTTTCTTCTTTCTAAAATCGTGCTCAAAATCCGAATCGAAATTTATTGTCTTGAAGGTGTCGGTCTGGTCTGACATCGTCACTTTCTAAACTTTGTGTCGCGAGATTCAGATTTTGGGTAGAAAAAATTACAAAAGCTGCATCTTCGGGCGGTCTTTTCAATACATACAATAATTTCGTTAGTATTTCGTTAACGAGATTTCTCCTTTTTCCAGTAAACTCTTCATCTTCCACCGATGACGGCGCATCTTTGAAAAGTACCGGAAGCGGAAGCGACAGCAATCCCGAAGTTGACAACAACTCTGGGACAAGCTCCGGTTCCCAAAAATAGTAGCTTTTCCGGCGCATCTGAAAGCGATTCTACATCATCGGAATCCAGAGATCAATCAATCAGTAATTCTCAGTCTGGAGTGGCCCAAAATTCTCCGTCAAACTCCCAATCACGATAAGACTCAGGTCCGTTTACAAGACGTCGACTTTCAGTCGAGTTTTTTTGACTGAACTGAATCTTTGAGTTCTGAATTTGTTCCACACGATTAATAACGAACGCAAAATACGAGCAGTCAAAGCTGCAGCGACCAAAGTTTCGAATTTTAAATGAAGTTTCACTCAAGGCGAAGCAATTTCAAATGTAATTATTCCGATAATTTTCCACTGCGAGTCAGTGGTATAATGTATGTAATTGTTTATTAATCACGAATAAATATTTCCGCATCGTTATAATTACGTCTATTCGAAGTTATTGTCCATCATCCTGCCATAAGCATCGATATCCTTAAGTGATGCCGTTTCAAGTTGTGAACAGTTGCGCTTAAAACCGTTCATTTCTGATTCGTATATATATTTTTCCGTCACTCTGAAACTGCGTTTATTTGTAAAAGAACAAAATGTATATCGATTACCCCGAAAATTGATTATCGGTATATTTGATGTTACACCGAGAGAACTTTTTAATTGCGGTTACCGCTCAGTCCTTAACTATTTTCAGTTTTTACCACAATCGAAAAATATTGTTCTAGGTACAAAATGAAAATTAGTTTTATAGCCGTTACCGTAAAGTCTATTATCCGTCAATATTCTTTCTCATTACGATCACTGTTAATATATTTTCTTGTAACCGTTGCGAAAATTTAATGCTTGTGCAACGATTACAGCAAATTCAAATACAATCGAAACCGCGTTTACTCAATTGCATATTTTTAGGAAGTCACCACTTGTTGCTATATTGAATTGCAGTCGTTCTGCATGTTTTTGCTTGACAAATAACGATTTATTATTTCGTCAAGAAACTTCAACAATTACCGTGTCATTGGACCTCGCTGATCTCTGGATCAAAAAAAAAAAAAAAAAAATTCAAGAAATTAATCAACAATAGCAAACGTAATTGTTCGGTGAAAATTTTTCTAAAAATTTATATAGATCTATGTCCACAATTCTACACAGCTTTTTTAAAGCAATTTCAAGTAAATGAAGTAAATAAATATATCTTTTCTCTTCGTTACCTTTCCGACTTTCCAACAAATCGTGGATGTTATTTTTTGAAAGGTGAGATTTTGTTTCAAGTGTTTTTCTGAATCAATTTTGTCAGTAAATTAGTGACGAATACAGTAGAAATAATCAACAAACCTCTCGGTCGGTAAATGTGATAAGCTCGACGAACTTTTCAGCAAACCGAATGAATTTTCATGAACGCTGAATAATATTAGGCCATAAAGTGTTTCTTTAACACGTATAACCGTATCTGAATCGTATAAAGGCACACGGCACTTTGTTTATCTAAAAGGTTTCGCATCCAGGAATCTCTAACCGAACGTCATCGGATTTGAGCCTGAATTTCTGTCGCTAACAATAGCCATCAGAAATTACGGAACTTGGTCAGAATTGGGCGAAACTGAAATCGACGGTAATATTTTTAGAACCTCTGTCTTCGGAATTGAAAACAGAACGTATTGGAAATGTTTCACATCGATGATAGAAAATGATAATCTGTCGAAACGAATAAAACGCGATTTGATCGATATCTCTCAACTCTGAGCACGTTACGTAGAAAGTAATCTTCAAATGCTGTTTCCATTCGTGAAAAAGTATCAGCGGAAAAATCTTTCGTTTTCTAATTAACCAACGATCCAATATTCTTTTGATTAATCTGTTCCTCGGGAATTGTGACGTAATCATTCGTAAATATCGATCGCACGTGATATTTGTAAATTTCATCATAAGCGAAAATGAATCGTTAAGAAGAATAAAAGATTCGCAGAACCTGTGACATCCACGCGTAAAAATCGCGCACTTGTACCAATAAAGCAAGTAGGTGTCGGAAATTTACCGAACTCGTGAATTTACTTATCTTGGTATTTGCCACTTGTTCCAATATCTTATGACGTTCGATTCGAATCGTCTGGCGTTCGGGCGAAAATATTTTCTAGTATCCATGGAATATTATTTCATCGCGCCTGATTAATTGCGGCAAAAACAAATTAAATAACTTTTAATGTTTTTCGATAGGCTTCATTCATGCTGTGGATATTCAAATTTCGGTTAGGAACAGATGATAAAAAATATCACGACTTCTTCCCAAAAAATATTTACCAACAGTTTCAAGTAGAATTGGGAGGATTCGAAAGTTGAGACTTCAATTTAAGTCTTTCGCACGAAATTCGGTAACTCAAAATTGGCAATCTCATAGCAGTTGTGGAGAAATCAGCGTTCCGATTGTTGTAATCATCGATTCTAATGGAAACTCAATCAATCATTCATTACAACTTACAAATTCGGTCGATAACTTTCAAACGATACAATTTTTTTGGAAATGAAAACGCTGATTTACCAGCAACATCCGCCACAAACAAAACCTTTGCCAATTTTCTTGAAATTCTGTTCTTGAAAATATCTATCTTCAAGTATCGAACCCTTAATTTCAGAACCCATCATAAAAGCTTGCACTTGTGTTCATAGATTTCGCAAAAACTGCAACTTAAAAGTCTAGAATCTCTAGCGCTAAATGACAAATAATTGTATAATTTTCAAGCATTCGTTACTGCAAATATGCACAACTTTATTGTTAACTACTCTGAACTAATTTACCGTAAAGTATTGTAAACCAATGTATGCAGATACGAACCTTTAAATAGGATTTAAATCCTCGAGAAAAAAAAAAAAAAAAAGAAAAAAGAGCATCCCCTAAAATAAGATCGAGTAATATTATGTAATATAATTAATAATTTGGTACTTGTTTAGAAAAAATTCGCTCTGCCTCCAAAAAGGGCAAGAAATTACCTTTTTTGGGGAGGTGAATTAATTTTTAATTACCGTATACATCAATGATCGTGAAAAGTCTTCGTAACTAATTGTAAACTAATATCGACGATCAATAAATATAATAATACCGCAACGGCTGGGCAATGGAATTTTTTCGCGACCTTGTATGAAACGAATTTTTTACACATCGCTGATTCCGCCAATGTATAAAAGCCGCGGGTTATCACACATCGGAATCAGTTCTGAATTTATATCCATAAATCCAACATGACGAAGTTCATCGTACTTTTGGCAGTCTTGGCCGTCAGCTCCCAGGCTCTGGCAAGACCTGAATCTTTCCTGACTGAACTTAAAGATCTAGTTGAGGAGGGTTTGAAGGAATTTGAAGAATCGGTTCAAAATAAAGAGAAGTAAGTAATACAATATCCGTCAAGCGTGACGCTGCGTTGATCAACATCTTATTTTTGAAAGAAGATGAATTTCTCACATCGAATTACATAACCTGATCGGCTCTTATATACGATGACTCGCCGCATTGTATTGCTTTGTTATCATTGTGATAGTATTCTTTCTCGAGTTCACTTTCAACTCACGATGGCCCGAAAATCTTCTAACTTTTTTGGAGATTTTCCTCAAGATCGTGGTAAATGATAAGGTTAACACATTATATAAAAATCTGCAAAATGTGGAAAAGTAAGTAACGTTATGTGGAGTTCGATCCCGAGCCGATAAACGTTCGATTTTTAAAAAAAAGTCTACACCTGACTTCGGAACATGTTTTGCTTTTTTATACTGTTATGTTAACTATACTTTTTATTTGAGGTTATTTTCTGATATTTTTCAATTGACTTTCGATGAGTGGCTTCAAGTTCTTATTGCTACAATGTTTCCGCTCCTGAACAATTTTATCCATTCTTCTTCAGGCTAGAATATATTCATCTTATAAAGGTCATCACAGGCTTTCTTTTAAATCTCCAGTCTCTTTTCCTGTTTCTGAAATATTACATGTCGGAAAATGCTATTAACGTGCATTTTTCTTTCTTTTAATTTTAATTCCTTTGTCATATTACTCTGCTTAATTAATAGTCGATTTAAGAACGACCGAGTCAAAGAAAAGAAGATAAAGTCGTTCTTGGCATCTTTATACTCACAAATTATCAAGTTTAAATTTTTTTTATATTACAGTAATTCCGAATCTGACGTCAGCGCCACTTGTAAGTGTAAACATTTCACCAATTTCTTTTATGCAAGTTTTTCGTGCCAACGAAAATGAATTTTCCCATTCGTATTCTCTTCAATCTTTACGACCAGTAAAAACAACAAATTCTGTGTATTCAAATTCATTTGAATTATACGTGAATTTACAACTTTTAATTTTTTTATTCGAAACCACTGCACGGTGTTCATATAACAGCTGTCAGTATGCTGTTCAAGTCATAAACTCAAGTTTCAACACCCTAAAGAGTGTTCGTGAAAAAAACACACAGGCTAGTAATATATGTTTCATATCAAGTTCCAGATTTTAATGAGAAAGAAAATACTGTAAGATTTGATGAAAAATATAAATGAATCGTTCGTCCCTGGATATGAGTTCCCTCGAATGATAAAATTCAGTTTTCGGTGGCGTACGAATCATGCATTTGATAAATATCTCAATAATGAAATTGGTTCCTTCTCTCTTCACCCAACCTTATAGCCGATGCATCCAGTTCAAACTCAACCGAGTCCGAATCCAATTCTGACTCGGCTGTTTCGTCCGCTGAAGACTCGTTAGACTCCGATTCCACCTCCAACGCCGTCTCAGATGAGTCGTCCGCTTCAAGCGCGTCTGACTCGGCTGCCTCCGATTCCACCTCCAACGACGTCTCAGATGAGTCGTCCGCTTCAAGCGCGTCTGACTCGGCTGCCTCCGATTCCACCTCCAACGACGTCTCAGATGAGTCGTCCGCTCCAAGCGCGTCTGACTCGGCTGCATCCGATTCCACCTCCAACGACGTCTCAAACGGATCGTCCGCTTCAAGCTCTTCTGACTCGGCTGCCTCCGATTCCACCTCCAACGACGTCTCAGATGAGTCGTCCGCTTCAAGCGCGTCTGACTCGGCTGCCTCCGATTCCACCTCCAACGACGTCTCAGATGAGTCGTCCGCTCCAAGCGCGTCTGACTCGGCTGCATCCGATTCCACCTCCAACGACGTCTCAAACGGATCGTCCGCTTCAAGCTCTTCTGACTCGGCTGCCTCCGATTCCACCTCCAACGACGTCTCAAACGGATCGTCCGCTCCAAGCTCTTCTGACTCGGCTGCCTCCGATTCCACCTCCAACGACGTCTCAGATGAGTCGTCCGCTTCAAGCGCGTCTGACTCGGCTGCCTCCGATTCCACCTCCAACGACGTCTCAGATGAGTCGTCCGCTCCAAGCGCGTCTGACTCGGCTGCATCCGATTCCACCTCCAACGACGTCTCAAACGGATCGTCCGCTTCAAGCTCTTCTGACTCGGCTGCCTCCGATTCCACCTCCAACGACGTCTCAAACGGATCGTCCGCTCCAAGCTCTTCTGACTCGGCTGCCTCCGATTCCACCTCCAACGACGTCTCAAACGGATCGTCCGCTCCAAGCTCTTCTGACTCGGCTGCCTCCGATTCCACCTCCAACGACGTCTCAAACGGATCGTCCGCTCCAAGTTCTTCTGACTCGGCTGCCTCCGATTCCACCTCCAACGACGTCTCAAACGGATCGTCCGCTCCAAGCTCTTCTGACTCGGCTGCCTCCGATTCCACCTCCAACGACGTCTCAAACGGATCGTCCGCTCCAAGCTCTTCTGACTCGGCTGCCTCCGATTCCACCTCCAACGACGTCTCAAACGGATCGTCCGCTCCAAGTTCTTCTGACTCGGCTGCCTCCGATTCCACCTCCAACGACGTCTCAAACGGATCGTCCGCTCCAAGCTCTTCTGACTCGGCTGCCTCCGATTCCACCTCCAACGACGTCTCAAACGGATCGTCCGCTCCAAGCTCTTCTGACTCGGCTGCCTCCGATTCCACCTCCAACGACGTCTCAAACGGATCGTCCGCTCCAAGCTCTTCTGACTCGGCTGCCTCCGATTCCACCTCCAACGACGTCTCAAGCGGATCGTCCGCTCCAAGCTCTTCTGACTCGGCTGCCTCCGATTCCACCTCCAACGCCGTCTCAAACGGATCGTCCGCTCCAAGCGCGTCTGGCTCTAGTCACAGACTTTTGCTCTGAAACTAAGCTGTATTTTTTCTCGGACGTAGGTGACAGTTCCAGTTCTAATGACATCTCCAGTTCTGGTAAAGACCGATCCAATTCCGAGGACCATATATTATAAATTACCGTTTTTAACGATTTAGTGATCGTGTTACGCTGTATCTCTAGGTTTAAAATTTGTTTAGCTTAAATACGTTGCAGTGCACAAACATCAGAGCAATGCGGGGATACTAGAGAAACTCAAGCAATGATACGATTACTAGTTTAAGGATATGCAGTTTCACTCGTACCAGGGCCACTTTCAGTAAAATTTTTATTATATTCCACTGCACAATGTATGTAATTCCTTATTAATCGTGAATAAATATCAACTGTGTTTATCTGAATTTACCTAGTTCAAAATTTTCAACAATCTGTCACACCATTTACATCCAAACAATTCCATTTGACATGAGCTTGATGCCGTACAGTTTTTTCTTTCAATTGATATTATTATACTCTATGTTTTAGAGGAACTTCTTATTCTTAAACAACAAAAATATGCGACCCTTGAATGTATCTTACAAGCAATAAGAGTGAGGATTTTCTCGTACGAGTTAGCGTGCAAGAAAAAAATTGAATCACGATCGAAACGTGTGTAACGAAAACTCAGTTTCCTTTGGCACATTGTATCGTTTGTTACATAATTACAATAAAGTACAGTTCTTGTCGTAATTAACGTGCACTAATCTCAATATACCACAGCTTTGATTATTCTTGATGGGGAAGTATTCAGATCGATGTCTGACTGCAGTTTTGACGAATTCTGGGTGCGCTTGAGAAACGGTAAGCGCTAATTTCCTTCTCGCGAACACACAAGAGTGATCTAGTTCGGCAAACCGACCAACGGATGGCCATTTTGCATTTGCGTTATAAACGTGGTCGAAATTCTGGATTGGTGGTCGTAGCTTAAGTTTCGCGGTAACGCGTACAGTCATTTTTATTTGTTAAAAAATTGCCCTGGAGTCACGGTTTTTAAGTCGAGTTTGTCATCTCCATAATTACGCGCAGTCAAATTCTGCTGCAAGGGCTCAAGTTGCGTTAGCGTGTTGCTGAAGCGTCATCTCTCGTCTAAATCACGTGTCACTGTGTGTGAACGCTCAGCTTGTTGTTACCTGTGAGATGATTGATTGAGTTTGAGATTATTGATTCGAAGATTATTACCGACATTTCGAGTCGAATAGCATCTAAGGCATCCTGTCTCTTTTTTTCTTTAATTATTTTTATCGTAGATAGCGCGTTGATTATTAATATTCTGGTTGCGGCGAATAGCGTCGTATTCAATGCCAAGTTTGAATTAGTAACGATTGGCGCGATCGAGCAATATCGTTTTGCTTTACTTTAGTTTGAGTTTTTCATTGGCACGATCGCCGTTAGAGCCTTCGAAAAATTTTTGTTGAGGTAATTTTGTTTGTTATTGAGAGAGCGACTAACGCGGTTAGAATTAAGACTTACTTGTCTTATGTTTTTGGGAGGGCGAAAAGCGAGTTGAATATTTTATTTCTTTTTGTATCGCTTCAGTTATGGAATATATCCTTGTTGCTTTTTATTTATTTATTTTTTTTTTAATTCCCTAGCGTACGATTGTCCGTTCTTTCTATCCCCAAACTGATCCCTTCACTCTCCACGGTACTGAGCTATCTGGTGCAGAAGGCTATAGCCGAGGCTTTGCGAAGTTGACAACAACTGAGAGGCGCGTTGATCACGCCGGACGTCCAGTAAAATTTTGTAGTATCTTTTGCAAGATCATGCTTCCAGTTTTTATCGCGGGTCACTAAATTATTGTCAACACGGTAAGTTCTCGGTCGCTTCTCCGGGTGAGCAAAGGTATTGAAAATCCGTCGTCACAATAGCTTAGCATTGCGTAAATATGAGCGTCGCTTGCAAAATAACAGATGGTATTATGATCTATAAGAATCGTCGGTGTAAGACTATTTTACTCTGTGATGGTAACTGTGTAGATCGATATGGATCCAAGAACGATGGTAAAAGCGTGTATTACTCTCTTATGGTAATTGCACGTCGGTAAATTATGGTACAGAGAAGATGCCGCCGCTGTTATCGGCTGAGGTAAGTATGACTTGTAAGTAAGACGAAGAAGGAATAAGACTTGCCTGATTGACAAATAAGTTCGGCGACTTTGTCATAAATATCTGTATTGAACATTAATTTCGTATCGTATGACCGATCGCGAATAACTTGTGCGAACTACAATGTGTGACATACTTCTCAACCGAACCAACTCAAAATTCTACTTGAAACATTCAGGAACTGGATCGAAACCTCCGCCCAACGGTGAGATTCGTCTCATATAAGCCGACTTCAATCCCTCGCTCTTTTTGATCATGTATTTTTGTTTTCTCAAACCTGTCACGCGGATGAAAGTCTATTCTCCATAGATTTAACATTTTTTTTTTTTTTTTTTACGATTGTACGGAAATTCTGAAAATTGTAACATGTGTTTCGGAGTAAGTTTTTACGATGCATAAAAATATTCCTGGAGATAGTCTAAATGCAATCGAAACAAATAATATTGCTAAAGATTTTTGGAGGCAGAGTATAAATCTAACCTCAAAAAGCTTTCGCACGTCGAATTATCTTTTTGGATAGACTTTGGCACGATGTAAATTTAATTCTTAATGTTGTTTTGACAGTAGTCTCATACCGTGAAACATTCTAACATTTTAGAAATGTCTATAATATTCCGATGTTAAGTGTACTAAAAAGTAGAAAGAAACCATATCCCAAGGATGTGCCGCATTTCGGATCCAGATTATCGTTAAAAAAGTTGTTGCAAACTTCCGTAAATAATGTAGACAAAATTTTGAGCCATGAATGCTTACGGTAATATAGAAATGGAACGTACGTGACGTACGAGCAACAGATGTCACGAATACTTTATCTGATCGTGAGTGAGACTCATGTTTCTTTGTATAGGATCTTATCGGTACTAATCGACATGAACGAAGGTATTCCCTCACGGAAAAATTCCTGAACTTGGGTGTAAATTCGCACCCTCAACTTTTTTCATATGGAAATTCAGCATCATCTGTGAGTCGGTGTTGCGAATTTGCACCCAAGTTGAGATTTTTTTTTTTTACCGTGATGGTGTAAATGCACCTGTTGCTCCGACTAAAAATAATCTGTATAATTCAGGTGGAAGTTCTAAAAATTTTACTTCAGTTGAAACTACTACCGACGATGCTTCTACGGAGGATACTTTTTCCGATGATGTTTCTATAGGTATTTCTTCGTCCGCTGATATAGATGCTTCTGATTTTGATGATAGGGATGTTTCTGCTATCGACGATGACTCTTAAAATTAGGCTCACGCTTCCTCTTCCGGTGGCAGCACAATTTTGCCGATGAAAGCTATAGATTCAAAAATGAAGGACGTCATTTGGCTGAGTTTTTGTAACACGTGACACAATATTTCGATTCTCAATTTGTGCGTGCACTAGTGTCAAGTTAGACATGAAGGCAACATATACTGTCGAGAAAATCAAAACTTACCGCGTGCACAATAATTTGGCGTCCACGATGTACCCTGGATCTAAAAACAATATCGCGAAGTTTTGTTGGGCGCCTGGCGTGATTAACACGCCTCGAAATCATTAATGCGCTATTCCTCGGGCATATGCTCGATAGCTCAGTACCGCGGAGAGGGGAGGGGTAATTTTTGGAAAGAGAGAGAGAGAGACACTCGAAATACACACGCAATTTAACAAAAGAAGTAAAATAAAATCTTATATTTCCCAACAGCGGTGATACAAAACAAAAAAAAATATAATCCAAAAGTCGCTCATCGCGAGTCTAAAAATAAACAGAAAACTACACGTAACCTACTCTATTTCTTACTCTAATGAGCTCGCGGCTCCCTAACTAAAATGTCACTCAACGATCACAAAATCCTCATACGCAATTCTGAATTTGCAAATTCGCCATTTTTTCTCCATGCCGATTATTGCTCGAAACCGAAACTAGAATCAATTATTTGACGGTGCGCCGTCGGGCCACCGAACAGACGGCGTCCTCAATCTCACCCGAAATCTCACCCGACTCGGAGCTTCGACGCTACCGCGAGCTGCCCTAAATCTAAACGAATCCGCAAACGTTACTATATTTTAAACGCAACCAAAACTCAATGCTCAAACTCCTCGTCTCAACTGCTGCTCAACGCAATGGCAATTTCGACTATACATCACCTCAACTCGACTAAACACTATCTTAACTAAACGGCAACTTAACTAAGCGCAAGCACCACCACATTTAACTTCAACTAAACACAAGCTCGAGGTAACGCAACTCAATTTATATTATCTTAACTACCGGGTACGGAACTCAATGCAGGCGCAACTGAACGTAACCTAAACTATACGCTACCGCAACGCATCCGAAATCAAATCTTCTCAAAATCCTCCAAAACGTTATCCGCTAATCCGAGCACTCCAATTCGGCACTTCCCGGCCTACTCGAGAGGTGACACTTAAAAATCCGATAACGCGGCTCGACCCGGTACAGCGAAATTCGGCTATACTTGATTTCACTAACGAGAAAGACTCGACTAAAACCCGTGACTCTACTCAACTTTCTCAGGAACTGAAAATTTACTCTACTCTAACACGCGTACTCAGGCTACGGTCATCAAGCGAAAGAACCGGCAAAAGAATTTGGAGTACTTCTCTACAACGCAAATCCAAAACGGCTACCCGTTACTCGGCAAGCCTTTTGGCAATATGCTCGAAATTCAATCGCGGGGATAGAAGCAGCGCTTACCTTCTACATCCTTGCAACCCCCTTTCCATTCCCCTCGCGATTTTTGGGCGACTCCATTACTTCGCGAAACTCCCCAAAACGTGACTACTGATCACGACCGCCAGAACTAGAGTGGTTTCAAAAACCTACTACCTGCCGCAACACGGATCTCGATGCGCCATCCCATACGTGACGTCATACCCGAAAGAATACGCAATAAGCGATCCGTCATCGATTTCGTCGATCGCGCAACTCGACGCGCACCTTCGATAGCATCGCTGCGCAGAACTTGAAGCTAGATCGCAATCTCGTCCTCCGCGCAGCTCCACGACGTCTTGGCGGTGAGCGTGGTGCTCCCTCGTCGCTAGTCGGTCCGTCGCAAGTTCGCTGGTCAATTGTTGGCGGGGTGAAGGGGGAGAGGCTGCGGCGCGCCGGCCGCCAGCGGGAATCGCGTCCACCTTGGTTCCCGCGATGCGGGGATCTGCGTCAGCTCCCCCTCCGCAGCCTCAACATGCTTCCTTCGCAATTGTTGCTAGTCCGCCACTTCGCAATTTCCTCGAATTCGGTGTCGACTTCTTGCCTCATGCCGTTGTAGCTCGAAAAGTAAAAAAAAACAAAAAAACCTGAAATATCTTACGCTATTCGCTAAGGTGTCCCCTCTCGTAGTTTCGGATGCGTGACTTTTGTCCTGGCGCTCTTTTTTTTTATTGAAAGGATTCGCGGCCTGATCCGTAGGGTCCCTAATTTCGAGTTCCATCTAGGTTTCGGGGAGCCGCTTGGAACGCGTATTGAAAATGCCACGTTACAACATATATAATATATATTCGGTATATAACATATATAACAGGTTTACAGTTGTAAAAAAAAAAAAAAAACCGAGACGGACAAGCTTCTTTACCGGCATAAATAAACATTACTGTTCAAGAATGCATTAGTTGGAATATTTGAAAATTTGAGTTTTTCCTTTCCTGTTCGTTTCACCATTATTTAGGATCACGATACTTTTCAATTACTATTTTTTTTTCATCGCCAAGCAGCGAATTGGAAAAGTAATTTTATTCTTTTCCTGGGCTTTCCATCATTGAATTAGTGGATTCGAGAATCCTGATCTTAGGATTTCATTCAAATTGGAGATTGTACACATTTTTCCCTCACGTCTAAAGTTGTGACGAGCTCCTTATACGACATCGATTCATCTACATTGTTACATTTGCTATCCACGTTTCTCATAAATTCGTAAAAGTCGGGTCGGAATCGGCTGAAGAAAAAAAAAATAATTCGCGAAATTCGTGGCATCATTTTGCGAGTGTCGAGTTTTCGTGTAAATAAAGTATAACGCAAAATATCCGCATATTTCGCGACAATGTAAATTCAGTTTCTTCAGCATATTTGTCACTTCTCTCGATGTTTGATTAGTGTCGATTTGACTCTACTCGGCTGCCTGAAAAATAAGTCCTCTGTCATCCTGTCACGACGAAGGTCTATATTCATCATGAATTTCGAAACGCATGACTTATTGCAAAGAATGTCACTTCGTGACTCATTTACTCAGCTGACTACGATAAGCGACATATTTCTCAATCGATATAATTCCACATTCGAGTTGCTAATCTACGTTTTAGACCTTACGATACAATTTATACACACCGAACTAACCTCATTTCAATTCAGGTTTGCTGAATTTCAATCATTCATCTCGAAACGGAAATTTCAAATTTCATGAAAACCTAATTAAAAGCTATTATTAGAAAACTTTAGGAGTCACCGATTTTGAATTTGAGGGGTGAATATATATCAAACTCGAAACACGCAAGAATATAGTGCCTTGAAATCATTCAAAATTGTTCAAATCGAACGAAAAATCGGTAGGTATAAATTGCACATTTTCACCATACTCAATTTTCAATTTGCAATTATGTTATAATATGAATTATGTTGTAATCTAAAGTCTTGCAATGAGTGAATACACGTGTTCTCTGAAATGTCAATCATTGCTTCATGAAAATAGTATCTTACGTCACAAGGGAATAATCGGCTTTATTCCCGTGCTGCATATATATAGAATTTTATTCCCGTTTCAACTACGTATGGCCACTTTATGGAATTGAATAGTGGTTACCCCATTAGTGGGGAAAAAGTATGAGAGGAAATCGTATGCTACTTTTATCCCGCTTTTCAGATGGATGAAATGATTAGTTACAGTAAAATGAGGAATGAATATTACAAAATGATCTTGTACCCTCCATGAGAATTGGTTAGATTTTCATTTTTTCTTCCGACAGTTTGAACTAAACGATTTGGAACTGCTACTTTACTCGAATTGATACGGAACGCGGAGTGAATTTTTTACAGGTTCTTTCGTTTCAATATCCTCAAGTTAAAGTATTCCAGTTACCCCCACCTTTTCGAATTCTTAACTCATAAGGCAGTAGCGAATTTAGAAATAATTGATGCAAGAATATCCATCGTCCCAACAACTAGAAACTGAAAAGTTTTTCATTTTTCTATAGCCTCAAAAACTGCACTGAACTCCTTGGACATTGATACGTTAGATTTTGCCGATATTTCATTTGGATTCAGAACAGTGGGGTGGAAATCGATAATAAGAAAGAATTCGCGATATTCGTGGCAGCATCGCGCAGAAATAGTGCACCTGTGTAAATGAAGTGTAAAGCTATCGGACATTTACCAAGAATGTCCACCAACTTTCTTTCGTTTACATGTCACCTGTTCCAATATTTGATCAAACCCGATTAGAATCTCTTTCAGCGTAGCTTAAAACTGATGTCTGTCATCTTGTCATGATAAAGATCTACATTCATCATAATTTTCATAACGCATGACTGATTGAAAAAATTATTAGCTAGGTGACTTGTTTGCTTAGCTAATACGGATATGTGAAATACTTGTCAGTAGAAACAACTACAAACTGCGGTTGCCGACGTTTTTGTCTATTCTGTACAATGGACCGATAGACGTAGAGTGATTTTTATTCCCTATGAAATCATCATAATCGTAGACCCATAAGTTGTACAGTATAGTATTCACATTGATTTGGAAAACTTTAGAAAAAATGTGATCAAAACATGTTTCTTCATTTTATCTCTTCATCCCCTGTTATTACCAATTTAAGACCGCATTCTTGAGACGGACATAAATACACGATCGCCTAGCGATGGCTTGGTTGAGGAGGTGAGGTAAACTTTTTGAATAAAGTATGGCCACACAATTTTCGACAAATTCTCACTAACGTTACTTTGAACCGTCCTGCCGACGCTTTAGATGCAGCACGTTCTGCAGTTCTCATATTGATTTTTTGAAAACAGAGAGTTTCCAGTGTTTGGAAGCCAGATCGTACGGAAAATTTAAAAGTATACGACTCACCGTTATTGACTACTTCATTTTTCACCTAAAATTCATTCGAATCGATCGAGAGGTTTTTTAAAACCCATTCGTGTGTATAGCAACACGAATTTCTAACACCTAATTTCTCAAATCCATCTCCTCCTTTGATTACAGTGTTCGATTCAACATATACTGTACTCTGTTTTAGGTGCAGAATGTGCATTTTTCCATCCACGATGTTAGCACATCCAACGTAGCTTCTAGCTGAAAATGGTTACTGACATAAAATCACCCCGATGGCCAATGTACGTAACACCATTACCGGGCGTTAAGATAATTCTCTTGCGTGGCAAACGATTCTTTGAAAAACTTTTTCATCATATGTAGCAACATTTCAGGACAAGTTTCGACGGAGGAACGAGATTCTGAACAATGTATAAAGTCATGTCAGATCGTTTTTTTTTGAAAAATGTAGCGAGTTTTTCACGAGTATATTACAGCAGCTTGGAGAGAAACAAAATATTCTTGTACAGAAAGTGCACGTGTTAATACGATTTCAAATTATCCAGAAAATGTACCCAAGGCTTTGATTATCATTTTTTTTTTTTTTTATCCTGGGAGAAAGGCAAAACAATTCAGAAGAATTCGTCGCGTTGTAGTGCTAAAATTCGTACACCTGTGTTCACGTAAGTAAAATATACAGGTCGAGTTGATTATTTACCGACAATGTCAGTTCACTTTTTCCGCAGACTTGTCGCTTGTTTCAATGTTTGATCAAACGGCAGCAGACTCTTCTCCTGTCTTCATGACAAAGGATATTTGCTATCTTGTCACGATAAAGATCTACATTCATTATCAATCTCAACATGCGTGACTGATTCAATAAATAACAGACACTTGAATTTATCATTTACTCGGACGGACACCGAAGTGATCCTACAAGGGTTCCGTTTGTTCCTTCTGAGGTACGAAACCCTGAGGATGACAGATAGTTGATTTTCATGTTTACTCTCCACAATCTATCAAGCCACTTCGAATTATCTTTATTTCTAGTAACATCATTTTTATAAAGTGAACCTTATAGATTTCAAGGGCAAATCTGCCCTTCAGTCTGAAGTCGTCTCTGGAAATGGGACAACTATCGATTTTGCATTCCGAGCAATTTTTACCCGCAGTTTTCAGGTGAAAATTCGTTCGTTATTTCAATATATCGTTATTTGGGCTGTTTATTTCAAAGTTGAAATTAAATATCATAGCTATTTAAGCAAGGGTTGAAATGAGCTACGCGAAACAGCTTCAGAAAATCTGGTAATTCCGTTACAATTGTATGAAAATCGGTGCCTATTTTCAGTTGGTTATGATCACTACTTTTGATAAAGGACGCAGGGTTACTGAATTTTAATTTACCAATTCGGAATGGCAATTCAAAATTTCGACATTGTGATAAAATTGAATAAAAATCAGAATTCTCATATTTTCGGAGTTATTAATTCTGAATTTATAAGGAAATCTGTGAAACTCGACAGCGAAGAAACAAAATTGTGATTCATAACTTTGAAATTCGTTTGAATTGCACGGCAAATCGGCATTCACATATTTCTCATTAGCGCACGGAAGAGAATGAATGGAGATTTTACGTCTGTTCTGGTGAATATACAGGGTGTCCCTAAATTGCCTCCCACGGACTAGCCAGCATAATACCTCGTTAAAATCCAACCGAGAATTTCTTTTCCGGAAGCTCGTCCGACGCATAGTTTTTGAATTATAAGCGATGGCGCTAGGCCAATCAGAGTGCACCATTTCATCTAGATTTGCCGCCACGGAAATTGCTGTTTTTTTCGTCTGGGTGAATTATTATTATTCGCATACGAATTAAATATCGGCACCTCCCCTCTCTCGCTGCTGTATCCCTTATTCTTGAGGATGCGCTTCTGTTTACACACACAAGTGTGCGCCCATGGATGTGCGGCCGGCAGCGTGTGCCGCGGCAACAATACCGAGGTCAGCGCTCGAGAAGGGGTACAACAGCGAGTGAGGGGAGGTGCCGATATTTACTTTGTAACCGAATAATAATAATTCACCCAGACGAACAAAACAGCAATTTCCGTGGCGGAAAATCTAGATGAAATGGTGCACTCTGATTGGCCTAGCGCTATCGCTTATAATTCAAAAACTATGCGTCGGACGAGCTTCCGGAAAAGAAATTCTCGGTTGGATTTTAACAAGGTATCATGCTGGCTAGTCCGTGGGAGGCAATTTAGGGACACCCTGTATAGACAGCACGTTTTGGAAGTCAAATCTGCATCAATAGCGGTTGACCTATCTAATCATATTGTTACTCTTACCACTGGTCTTGTAAATCTTATTATTGCATACGTGAATGTTGCCATAATTGCTGTAGATTTAACTCCAAAAACCTGCTGTACATATATTCACCACAGAAGATATAAAATCTACAATATTTTTGTTTTGGATGCTGATCCCAGGATTATCGATTAAATTACAAAACCAACAACAAATCACGTAAATTTGCAACTGAAAATCGTATACATGTTCGTCTGGAGGTCAAAAAACTTGACCTTCGCTGATATTCTTTGCAAAAACAGCATTATGTATATTTCAGAAGTGCGAAATGACTCAAAGGGCAAAAGGTCGTTATCACATTTGATGGTGGACATTGAATTTCGAATGTTGGAGTGGTGTAATTATTCACGAGAATTCTTCCAACCAGAAATAACGTTACGTGATCGTACGTTTATATCGAGCAGTATGCGGAGAAGACAAAAACTCGAAGGTCATCTGAGATCGCAGCAATGGAAATTTCCGATATTACGCGACTTAATAGTTGGAAGAATTTGGATGCTTCGAAAATGATTGGCACCGAAGCTGTTCAAATACTGTCGAAATATCGAGTTCGTCGGTCAACATTCAAAAAGAAATCATATTTGATCATGTCCTCCGCATTTCAAATTCGTACGGTTCCAAAATTGCCGTATGCACGTGTCGTTTTTGCACACGGCACATATTTTGGAGGTGTATAAAAGCCGTGGATCGCTAACCATGGGTATCAGTCTCGAATCAGACTCAGGAATCGAAAGATGGCGAAATTCATCGTGCTTCTCGCAGTTCTGGCCATTAGCTTCCAAGCTCTGGCAAAGCCGACGTCCAATACCGAAAATGACTCTAATTATACCAGTCAAAACAACGATGAGTAAGTTACATTGAACAAAAATTTACTTTATTGATGTCAAACTTGTGATGTTTTCACTGTTATTAACTTATTTGCAAATCTGCTTTATACATGAACATTTAACATCCTTCGGGACAGCACGGATTCAGACAAGTGTGTTTCGCCTCACTTAATAAAATATTTACTACGCAATTCTTCAGTAGTATCTACCGATACTTTACACAACTTGTGATATTCCCAGATTTTCAATAAAGATTCAGAATTTTTCCAATTTCTAGAAATAATGATTGTGCTGTTTCACGCATGAATTTGCTGCTAAAAATTATTTGTTTGACTGTCGTAATAAGTGAGACTCGGATTCTCTTACTGATATTTGGATGTAAAATTAAAGTAGGGTTGTCAAGTATTATGAGAAAGTTGAAGATTTTGCGTTAACTGAGTTTATACCAAAATCCGTATCATCAGTTTTTTTTTCGACAACCTATTTTTACTTACGTGAAAAATATCTTCAGTCATTTAAGACCTGAGTTACATTATGAGCCTTGATTGAAGTTTCCAGCTTAATAGAGTTCTCAAATGCAATCTGCCATATTACAAAGGCAAGGAAAAAATTTGTTACTTAAATTTTCGAATTCTTTTTTGACACCTTCAGCTTCTGATAATCGTTCTAAGCAGATTTCTTTGATCGCCTCCAATGCCCCAGCTGATCTTTAGATAAAACCACATCTTTCGTAGTATTTATAATACAAAATTGAATACATTTTTCGAAAAATTTCAGGTACCATGGTTCTCCGGCAACGGCCGATGACGATAAAACTGTTGTTGTTGTCACAGGTAAATCCAGAAATATTACGTCAACTGCCTAAAAAATAAAGTTTTTTTCTACCACCAACGAGAGGCCAAATATTTTTAGAGATTATTGACCGAAATTTTCAATCTCACTTCAGAAAGTCCTTGCCAAGTAAGGCTTTGGTTTTATAAATTTCGGTTGAAATCTAAGAAATCCTCGTTTTCATGATCTTCTTCTGTTTCCAATTTGACCGTGGAATGCAACTAACTAGAATTCCAATACGAGCTGGAACAATAATAGAATTGTCAAGGAACTTTTCCTATCAATATTTGATTTCCATAGGCACAGACAGTATTGCAAAGTAATGAATGACTGAAAAATGAAGTTTTGAGTCTTGAATATGCAGATAGGATACCAGTAGAATGATCTTTCCGAGAATAAACGAACAATTTACAGTAGTGGGTCAACCATAGACTTATAAGAATCAGATTGGGCGGTCTTACCGCCCGTTTAAGACCTGCTGTACCTGGACGTCGTTTGTACTCTTTCGCGAAGCGCAAGGTCTAAGGAAATAATGAGGGGGGGGGGCACCAAGTGACTATGAGGTAATACATCCAACCTCTCGCCCCAGCAATCTTGACCCTTGCGATTTACCTGTAGATACGGACAGAAAGATGTTACAAATACCAATACCAAAATCTAGTCAAATTTTATAACTTTGAGATGATTTAATAGGGGCATAAAATTTCTAAGCACTGAACACGAGATATTTTCTAGTCTTCTCAGTAAAATGGCAAGTGATGTATTTGGGCTTATTGCCAACCTGAAGTTAGCCGAAATTCAGTATTAAGTTACACATCAATCACTATTCTCAAACAGCTCACACAATTGTAATTTATGTTGACACAGTGATAACTGCATCTGGTGAGGATAACAAACTTAAAAATCAAGATGGCATCGAAAGATCCTCCGAGCAAACAAATTTGGAATCGAGCTCTTCTTCTGACGCATCGGACAGCCAAACCGCCCAGCAATCAAATTCGGAATCGAGCTCTTCTTCTGACGCATCGGACAGCCAAACCGCCGAGCAATCAAATTCGGAATCGAGCTCTTCTTCTGACGCATCGGACAGCCAAACCGCCCAGCAATCAAATTCGGAATCGAGCTCTTCTTCTGACGCATCGGACAGCCAAACCGCCCAGCAATCAAATTCGGAATCGAGCTCTTCTTCTGACGCATCGGACAGCCAAACCGCCGAGCAATCAAATTTGGGATCGAGCTCTTCTGACGCATCGGACAGCCAAACCGCCCAGCAATCAAATTCGGAATCGAGCTCTTCTTCTGACGCATCGGACAGCCAAACCGCCGAGCAATCAAATTCGGAATCGAGCTCTTCTTCTGACGCATCGGACAGCCAAACCGCCCAGCAATCAAATTCGGAATCGAGCTCTTCTTCTGACGCATCGGACAGCCAAACCGCCCAGCAATCAAATTCGGAATCGAGCTCTTCTTCTGACGCATCGGACAGCCAAACCGCCGAGCAATCAAATTCGGAATCGAGCTCTTCTTCTGACGCATCGGACAGCCAAACCGCCGAGCAATCAAATTCGGAATCGAGCTCTTCTTCTGACGCATCGGACAGCCAAACCGCCCAGCAATCAAATTCGGAATCGAGCTCTTCTTCTGACGCATCGGACAGCCAAACCGCCCAGCAATCAAATTCGGAATCGAGCTCTTCTTCTGACGCATCGGACAGCCAAACCGCCGAGCAATCAAATTCGGGATCGAGCTCTTCTGAAGCATCGGACAGCCAAACCGCCGAGCAATCAAATTCGGCATCGAGCTCTTCTGACGCATCGGACAGCCAAACCGCCCAGCAATCAAATTCGGAATCGAGCTCTTCTTCTGACGCATCGGACAGCCAAACCGCCGAGCAATCAAATTCGGAATCGAGCTCTTCTGACGCATCGGACAGCCAAACCGCCGAGCAATCAAATTCGGAATCGAGCTCTTCTTCTGACGCATCGGACAGCCAAACCGCCGAGCAATCAAATTCGGGATCGAGCTCTTCTGACGCATCGGACAGCCAAACCGCCCAGCAATCAAATTCGGAATCGAGCTCTTCTTCTGACGCATCGGACAGCCAAACCGCCGAGCAATCAAATTCGGAATCGAGCTCTTCTGACGCATCGGACAGCCAAACCGCCGAGCAATCAAATTCGGAATCGAGCTCTTCTGACGCATCGGACAGCCAAACCGCCGAGCAATCAAATTCGGAATCGAGCTCTTCTTCTGACGCATTGGACAGCCAAACCGCCGAGCAATCAAATTCGGGATCGAGCTCTTCTGACGCATCGGACAGCCAAACCGCCGAGCAATCAAATTCGGAATCGAGCTCTTCTTCTGACGCATCGGATAGCCAAACCGCCGAGCAATCAAATTCGGAATCGAGCTCTTCTTCTGACGCATCGGACAACCAAACCGCCGAGCAATCAAATTCGGAATCGAGCTCTTCTTCTGACGAATCGGACAGCCAAACCGCCCAGCAATCAAATTCGGAATCGAGCTCTTCTTCTGACGAATCGGACAGCCAAACCGCCCAGCAATCAAATTCGGAATCGAGCTCTTCTTCTGACGCATCGGACAGCCAAACCGCCGAGCAATCAAATTCGGGATTAGATAGCACTTCTTCACTTGATAAGGACCAGAGTACGGTAAATTCCAATGGTATCACTCGTCAGTGTACATGCTATTAGATACCGTTCCAAAAATCCTACCCTCATAATTCAAGAAGCTTCTTTTGGTAACTCAACTCCCGTCAAAGCTAGTATCGTTTTGAACGGCATCTCTTATTCTGATGAAAGCAACAGTTCAGAAAACAACGATCTCTTGGAAGTTTTTTCATTATGTTTATTTGTAATGCCAGTATTTACTGTACATAAGGACACTAGCAATGTGGGAACCAGAGAAACCAAAACAGTAGCCGTATTGGATGTTTAAACTGTTGATATATCACCCTGGACGGATTAATTTTGAGCACGATCCACTTTCTGTGTATAACCACATGCATTGTACGTATCGGTTATTATTCGTAAATAAATATTTACTATTTGGGTTTGCAAAAATACCTGCCTAGTATTCTCAAACATGCACCACACAATACGAATACCTACCTGTAATTGTAAAAATGATTGTTCACTTAATTATTCCCATAGCGAGGTGAAATATTCTCCGACGGTTAAGGAGGGCGTTTCCTATTTTCGCTAAAACGAGTTTTATATGTGATTCTGAAAAAGTAAAACCGTGATGAAAAATATTTTTTATCTTTCATGACAAATTCCGCCTACTGGCCCTCCTTATCCGTGACCCCGCGAAAAGTTTGCGGCCGCTGGTATGCAAGATTTCTTCTCTTCTGGTAGTCCGCAAAAAAACAAACGGCATTTTACTTCTTAAAAACACATAACTTACGTTTCATGAATCGGAAAAGGAAGAAAATATTTTACGAAATGGTCACTTGTCAGACGCAAGTGATCGTTTTTGGGCGAAAAAATTGATCGAATTTTTAAGTTTTTATTCTCGTATCCGAAAAATGTACGACGTATCACATTTTCCGTGCATCGAATAACAATATGGATGTATACTCTGCGTGCTGTTGAAATTCGAAGTGGATCGGTTCTTCGGTTTTTCAAATATTGCGCACACCAACTGCAATGAAGCTGTATCGAGAAAAATGCGTTCAAACTTCCGCGTGGAGCTTACATGGATATCGAGTACTTGCAGTGTTTATCTGTTAATATAATGGTAAGTCAACTTTACGAATTTTGGTTTGAAATTTGGCAGACATATTGACACCTCAAAAAATGAAAGACGAAGAAAAAACAGATTGATTTTTCTGAAAATAAACGGGGACGCACCCTTCAACCAATCAACTCAAAGCTCGCATGCCGTGCGTAATCCGAAATAGAAATATCTAGCAGCAAGTAACTGTTAGCCAAATTGCAGCAATAAGTTGTAGTAGTCGGTGAGATTATTGAAAGTGTTATTCGCTTTTTACCAACTTACCGTGTACAGCTTTCCCAATCGTTCATATGACTATCGAGTAATACAACGTTCGTCGGTCACCGTTCGCACAGTCACCTACTGCATATTTTATACACGAAACAGATATTTATTATAATCATTATCGACTACTTATTCATACATGTATTACGTGAAGTGCACGTTACCTTTCGACATGGTACTACCATTTCAATATGGCCCAGACTAACCAAAAAAACCATGCAACGATGTATGTCACAATTGAGAGGAAATTACAATTCATCCCACCGTCCAAATCTGTAAACTGATCTAACCATCAGTGTCTGATTTATGTAAGTCACCCATAAATCAAGCGTTCTAATATTTGATGTAATAAGTATTGAGTGAATATCTAATACCTATATTGTATTCAACGTCTATATGAATAAATACAGTGGACGCTAGATATATGGCCCTGCCGCGGGGCTCGAAGAGAGGAAAATTCTCCGAAATGGCTAGTTGCTAAACGCTCCCACTGCTGGCGTCCAAAGCGTGAGCGTGAGCGGGGGGGGGGGGATGACAGTGCAACGCAGTGAGAGATGGGCGCGCTGAGGTGGGGGATGCCGCATTTATGCGTGTGACCGTGAGAGTGGATGTGAGCACTCGCTCACATACTGAACGGTCATTTATGTGGCGCCTACTGTACCCGAAAGCTATCCCGAGTCGAAATATAGCGTCTGCTTGAAGCCTTACGTAGGAACTGCTGCGTAGGGTTTAAATATAGTAAAGTAGATTCTGTTTCAATGCAATATCAGACGCTACTTTGACGCTAAAAATTTAGGAAATTTACCGATTTACGAACCTTAGGCTCAAACTTGGGCAGGTTCAGAATCTCCTTCAACCCTCCAGAGGTATGATTAAACTTGCTTGTTTGAAACCCTCCTTTAACGCTCAAAATCCTAACCCGTTGATAAAGGTCCTTCGATTCTGATTGGTTATGTTAGAAATACAAAAAATAGGACTAGGACGAATGAAATCAAATTAAAATCACAAGAAATTGGAATTGGTTTACACATACGTTTAATCGTATTTTCCGTATATGATTCAATTACTTGAAAGGGTATTCGTAAGAACGTGGAATGAATACAGTTAAAGTGTAATATTTAATTTTCAAATGTTATTGAAACTTACCAAAATTACGTGGAAACAGCCCTTGGATTATTCATTGTGAACAGTTGAATGTCGCTGCTAGGTGACTGAAGGTCGTTGGATATCGCGCCATCGTAGTTTCTCGAGGTCGCCGCGCTCTATCGACTCGTGACAGCACTGGTGTCTGATTTTCGCAGATAAGTGAGCAGACGCGCGCGCGAATTTGTAGCAGTTGTCAGAACGATTCGCTTCGGAAAACACGTTCACGATAAGGCCTAAGGCCGATACACATCCAACCTAACGAGGTTGACGAAAACAGTTCCTGTCATAGAGATCGAGAGAACGGCAACGGCTCGAGATTCTCCGATCCTTTGACAATGAACTTCTGACCGAGGGGACGGCAACGGCTTAATTAGGCCGTCTTGATATCATGTAATGATAGGATGTACACGTAACGATAATACATGTAAAATAAGATCGTTATAACGTCATGGGTTTTTATGCTTCAGGCTTTGCCCATATGAGCTAATAAATGATATTACGATTCCACGGCTCAATCATTGTTAGTTATCATTCAAATTCATAGTAGACCTAGAAATCCCATCCTAGATCATTGAAACTAATACCAAAATCCGTAGTAACTTCGAATTGAAAAAGCTTCAACCATCCAGTCGCTGTAATTATATACCTATAGAGGAGCTGGAGTTACAGGTCCAATGGAGGAGCTGTAGATTGAATAGCGTCGAAGTACGGTTTAGTACATTAATTTTGAGGAGTTGGAGGTTCGATGTAGGGTTTGTTCTTAAATTTTTTGGAGTTCCGAGAGTCAATGTAAGATTTCAAGGTTCAGTTTCCTTCAATGTAGGTTTATATGAACCTTGGTAGAGTCAAATGTACAAATGAACTGCTGAATTAGTACTCATATTGTGCAAAATGATGTAAAGGCGTTACTTTGAACTTGATACGTTTCACTCAGTTGGACGGTTATATCATGCCGTTTCGAGGAAGGTTCAAGACAATTTTTCAACTTCTTGTTCCTCCGTTTGCAGGGGTAAGAAGGTAGTTATTACGATTTTTCTGAGAATGAAAAATTGCGTGTTCACTTCGTCGTTTCGAGATCTAGAGAATCGCCTCCGACCATTTTGACATGGACATCTGTGTGTTTGTATTTTGATGTGGCATTTCTAATGCACGTTACATTTGGCTCTCCGAACCGTAAGTGGAACCCAGAGTTGGAGAAATCACGACATGAACTATCGATGTAGTAGAACCAGAGTACCAGGACGAGGCCCACTCCTCACTTTCGAAACTCCGAGAAAGGACACTTTATAGGTTAGCGAAAAAGATATCTCAGGATTCTGATTGCTGTTTGTTTTCGAGTACAAACTTGCAACATCAAGTGGGGGATCGAAGGTGATCGCTATAGAATGATCGGCGAATCCATATAAAGTGTGCCATATATATTTATTCGATTAATTGAATCTGGGTAAACTTCGAACAATATTCCAATTTTTGCAGATGCCAAAATAATGATAATGACGCCTACGAATATGATGGCTATGACAACAAGGAGCTGCAAGCATTTTATGATTGTAATGACGCCATTTGTCGCCAATGACGTGAAAATTGATATAAAATCAATTATTTTACTTGTTATGCTTTATTACTTATACGTAAATTAAATCATTATGATATTCATAACTAATATAAATTCTTACCATCACGCATGACAACCTTCTTTTGATAACAAAATATTGAGTACTAAAATAAATCATAGCTATAGCACCCGGTATCTGTCATGATCTAAGTAAATTATCCGCTCTTCGACGTCGTCTAGTGGACAGTTTCCACCGAGATTCCCGTCTGTCAAACGATACATCGATTACTGAGGGTCCAATCTAAATACAGTACTATCTTACGACAAGAGTCCCCGTTATAAGAAAAATTCCCCGTTGTTCCACTCAAGCGAGTTTTATAGCTTCCCTCACTCTGACTGTGTACCTGAAGATTCCCAATTCTGGTGCGGTTTCCTCGTTATAAGCGAACAAGTGATTGCGCTGAATCATACGTGTTTAGGCACCGAATTCGTCTACATAACTGTGATTCTCTCACAGCGAGGAGTGGTGATGATCATTGACATATTCGCACACGTTCGATCCCCGAGCTCTCCAGAGAGTAGTGGGGGAACGCTCCAGCCATGAATTTCTTGGAACCCTATTCCCCTAACCGCCTTAACACTCTCTTATAATGAGGTAATACTGTAATCAATCTTATCCGAATCTATAGCAAATGACGTAAGTAGGGTCTGGCACTACCTTTTCACAGAACAAAACATTTAGGATTTTTAACAACGAGTACGAGACCACGTTTACTACCGCATCATAGATACTCGTCAGACATGAAATTCCGTTTTTAAATTTGTTTTTTTACCTATTTATCGGATCTGTGGCAGCTGCAATCACCGCTGAACGCTGGTTAGACTACCAGATCATTTATTGTAAGTACCTATTAGGTGAGAAGAATAAAGGTAACTATTGTCGATAATTATGAAATTAAAAGAAATGACGTAACTATATATTTTTGTCACTGGCTCTCCATCTAGTATAACAGTTGAAGCATCGTATTGAACGAAATTATCAATGTAAACCAATTCACGGAGTGAAAAATTTGAACCGTTAAAAACGAAATTTTTCATCGAAAAATCAAAACACCGTGGCAGATGATTTTTTTACATGCAAATGAAGCCTCCCAAAAAAAAAAATTACAAATCCTATAGGACCGGTATTTTCCACAGCTGGAATATGCACCTGACCTTCCCGTGAGCAAAGATCGGTACTAAAAACGGTTGAATTTCGTTTTGTTTTATTTCATGGTTTTAACAAAGAAAATAAAAATCGCAGTAAAAATTTCATAAGAATTTCGGACCTCAACGGGTTGAAAAAGTTCGTCAGTTGGAATTTAATACTTTTTTCCTAATTTTATTACGAGACGGTCAAACATTGAGTATTTATCGAACTTATGAATTCTTAAGCTACCGCAATTTTTTTCAAAATGTGACACGACAAACCCCGAATTGTGAATAAGATTTCAAATAATGATTTTTTACCTGAATTCGTTTCTGAAGATTGAAAAACCTGGTATAACCAGGCGCTTTCACTTTGCGACGAACCATATTATTCGCAAGACAATTCTATACATTCTTATTACGATAATTTATTTCCCTTGCATTTTTAGGAGATACTTACCATATAACTTGTGAATGTAAAAATTTTATAGAATCTCTACGTGTGATCATATTGTAATACAGCTAATAAAAGAGAATTGTTGTATCTTGATCTATAATCACGAATGGAATTATTTTCCTATCTAGCATAAATACACTTATATATATGTATACATCAAGTAAAATGACTGTCATGAGATGAGAAATTAACTATGTGAAAGCTAATTAAATACAATATTTGTTATGACATTGATTGTTCCAAAAATATAACGGCCTTGGGTGATGCCTCACGGGGAAAAACCAACTTGGGTGTAAATTCCCATAAAAACTAAGTTGAGGGTGCAAATTTACACCCAAGTTGAGGGATTTTTTTCGTGAGCAATCAGTTTGAATTGAAAATACAGATACCATATGGTGGAATGCCACGTGTCTTCAATATTTCAGGATATCAGTTGTCAGCCTTTATCTAAATAAAAGATCCAGAAGGTTCATTCCAATTCGATATTCGCACTATATTTTGATGTCATCAATTCGCACTCGGTAAGCATCGATTTACTTATCATTTTATTTCTGTAATTTGTAGTTAATCAGTTTAACCTGAGAGAATTTGGACGTTTGCTATGTGGAAATTGAATTTGACGAAGTGAAATTTTCCCAACATTTTTCATTTTTTATTTTCTCACGTTAAAATATTATACCCACCGAAATTATTTCAATATCTTGGCTGACCATGCGGTAAATAATTTTGAGATGTGTTCTTAATTTAGAAATACCAAAATCTCTTGAGCCAAACATTCTTGTTGCTTCTAACTTCGTGTAATCTACGCAACAAAAACATAAAATTACATAGGAATGGTTTTTTTTCAATCGTGCAACTGAGTAAGTAAAGTATATTCAGGTATGTGATATTTGTCGACAATGTGAATTTACATTTTCCAGCATATCTGTCACTTGTTTCAATGTTTGCTAGAAGTCTGCGAAAGTCATTTTTTGACAGCCTGACAAGTGATATTCGGACCATGCCATGATAAAGATTTACATTGATCGTTATTTCTACACGAATGATTGACCTCATCGAAAATGTAAGACGTATGATTTATTTCTTCGGGTAGCTAAAAGAAAACTTTATTCGTACCACAAGAATAAGTCATTGTTGAATATGTGTTCAACTGCTATTTTTTTGTACATCTATCACACGTTTAGTTACATTTGACATCCATAGATTGTAAAATAAATATAAGTCAGTTATATTTATCACTGTTATATTTACTTGGATTATGTTTGTACCCAATACGTGCATTCCACAAGCATATTTTTCTCACAAGTATCTGAATCCATGCAACGTGTTAATTTTGAAAATAAACAAAAAAATTTGACCCTAATAGAAAATAAGTATCTATGTACCATTTATTAAAAAATTTACAACACGGAGTATGAATTACATGACATTGAATTCGGAAATGATCAAAATTCATCCAAATTTCGTAAAAGTTCTATTAAGTCATGCTTTGCCTTCACCATTTCCAAATTGGTAAATATATTTTTGGATTTTGAAATATCTTTGAGGAGACAAAAACAAAGTTTGACGAATTTAAGACGAACTATCCAAAAAAAAATTTCAGCTATGTGTTTAAAATACTATTTTGCGTTTGCGAGTCTTAATTGTAACAAATAAAATACAAAATTAATCAATGAGGAGGCCAAGAATTCTTGAAAATCATTCTTCACAATTCAGAATATATTTAGATATTGCGAGTAAAGTTTTCTACGTTTAGCACTTCTATTTTTGAAAATTCGAACAATGTTTGGGAATTAGTATGTAAGTAAGCGCAAAAACACTTAGAATTTATAATAATGTCATACGATTGTAATATCTCATTACGTAGAAAGTAAAAAAAACTGAAAATCTTGTGGTATGAGGAGTGACATTTTTTAACCCAAGACAACTGGGCAAATGAAAAAATTCGGGTATCGTGATAAGTGATTGACAACAAAGCTGATCAAATACTTCTTACGCACAATGGAAGTTGCGGGTAAGCGTATTTTATAGGGCACAGTGTTTGACTTTGCGGTCTGTATTTGAAACTCGCAAACCTGGAATCTCGCATTTTAGTTTTTTCTCTTATTTTTTTCTCCACAATACATGGGCTGTAACAGAATATAAGAATTGAAGACCATCGCCGATCGGAATCAGTTCTGAAACCGAATCAGGAGACAAATGACGAAATTCATCATACTTTTGGCAGTCTTGGCCATCGGCTCTCAGGCTCTGGCTAAGCCGCCACCGAGACACTTCGATAGAATTGATCCTTTCCGCAAGATAAGCGATCATGGCAATCGAACTACTGACGAGTAAGTAATATTCAATAAAATTCATGTCTGAAATGGCATACAGAACTTATAAAGCCGTCGGCATTACACGAACGTACGTAAGACTGACATTTATAATCGACATTCGATCAAAGTTCAAAGCAGCCCTTTCTTCCATCTCTGTTTCTTTAATCGAATCGCGCTTGGTACGTGTTGATATTCCTCCTTGCACGTCTGTCGCTCTATACTTTTATTGGAATCGTGTAAAAAGACTTTTATTTTATTCACGATCGATTCCTGGTAGTGATAATCTAACGAAAAGAGAAGTTTCTGTACTGAAAAGACAGTTTTTTTCTTGGTATAAATACTGCGGAATCACGAGGAAATATTAACCTTATGAAAAACGTTCTGAGTAGTTTTTGAATCGTATCCGATAGCTTCAGATTGTGTTTCAACATTACTAAAAAGAAGAGTTCCCAATCTGTACATCATCGATTTTCTATATTTTTGGATAAGTGTAGTAAAGTTTTATTGTTTAACGCACCCGGAAAAAATTAATTTTTGTAAATTCCTCATTAAGAATGTAAAAGTCTTTGATGAAACCGATTAGACGATATTTAATATCGACAGATGACGATGTTGCGCAACACGTAATTTCTCCCTTAAGAGTGGCATGTTTTGTTTTGTTGTTGTAAACTTTGGCGGTAAGTTTGACCATTCAACAGCCACATTGACTCGTGAGAAAATTCCTGTACAATATTTCTTGATATACTACAAAATATAAATAACAAAAAGCAACAATAAGATACACCTCGGGTATATTCCCAGTGAGATTTTCGTCATAACGATGGCGGGAAGTATTAATTGACTAAAAAATTTCAGAAATGAGGCTTCTGGAGACGAAGACAAATTAGAACGACCTGGCATGCATGGTGATGAATTTAGCGATGATGGCGATGATGAGATTGACTTGGTTATTGAAGGTAGGCCCGGAATTTTCACTTTGACAGCTGAAGAAATTTTTGACGAAAACATAGGATGACTTTCATCCAACATCGTGTCTCAACTGTACTTGAGTACAAGTTCGAACCTCATATACTCATTTTCTTCTGATTCAATTCTTATATGTGTATATAATACTAAAGTAATGATATTAATATTACCTTTCATGCGTCTGAAATTGAGCGATGTGTAGAAGAGTGCACTGAGACTCTACATTAAATTATCAATCAGACAGTATTGCCACCAATTTGGGATCTACCAAATCAATAATCAAATTATCGTTAACACAGTTGAATCTTTGCCACGACATCACAACCGTGAGTTTGGAAAAAGACATCATGCTTCGAATGGCACCGAATTCGATGCGCTCTCTGATTCCGCTGACAACAATAGGTCAACACCCATGCAGCTATGGAATGCTGAAGATTTTTCTGGAGAGCAAACTCTGATTGTGCATGCGATACGTAAGTTTAGGAATTTCACTCTAACGACAAAACGGGGCTTTATGACATGTGAAAAATCTACGTAATGGAAGAAATAAACCATTATTATGATTGGAAGTACGCCAATATTAGAATGTATCATTCGCTGAACAACTGCAGTTTGAAAATTCTGTAGCATTACACAAGGTCTGAATATCGGGTGCTGTAACACTTTGAATTACAAGTCCATTTTCGAGTACTGCCAGAAAAATTTGTTCTGACTGAAATAGGATTTTTGAAATATCCCTGGGGAACATGTAATGAGAAAATCGATTCTGGGGTGTACATAAATTGTAAAAACAGACTTTTTACCACTCTCAACTGTGGTCATGTATTATTCGGTGATATAGAACGCTCAAGAAGCATGTCAGATGGAAAGACTTACCAAAACTAGTTCTGCGCTGAACAAAATACTGAGTTAACTGAAGGAATTGCACATCGTAAGATTATGGTTAATGAGATTAACGTCTTTGCAGCGAAAGCATCGCCTAAAGAGGATGCAGTCGACACGGCGGACTACGGGGCAGGATATGAAAGGACAGGATTCAATCAGAGTGACGAATACGACGTGACATTTGATTCCGGAGAAGAACCAACTATTCCGGAGACAGGCATGTATATAATCGAATTATTCGACGCAATTCGGAGGAACACGGAGTTCCATGGCGAACAGAGTTCACACGCTCCAAGCGGCACAAACGGACATGAAACGACCAATTTGCATAATGCAAGACATAGGATTTCCCCAAACAAGTCGGCGACTCAAAATCAGGAAAAAAGCAACGAAATCCGAAATGTTGGCACTGATTCGACCCTCAACGCGGAAAATCAACAGGATCATCACGATCAGAGTTCGGTATCCGACGGATTTGCATCTGATTCATCCAAAAGTGCGGAAAATAAAAGCTCGTCTTCCCAAGAGGCCTCTCAGTCGACAAGTTCTGCGTCCGAATCATCTTCTGAAGAAAGAGCCAGCTCGTCCACGTCGGATTACGCCACATCGGAAGACTCGTCCAGGATGGTTGCCACGGATACGGATCGTACAGCAACCACGCTCGGAAGCAACGAAGTCCGAGGTGTAGGCACCGGTTCGACCCTCAACGCGGAAAATCAACAGGGTTATCACGATCAGAGTTCAGTATCCGGCGGATTTGCATCTGATTCATCCAAAAGTGCGGAAAATGAAAGCTCGTCTTCCGAACAGGCCTCTCAGTCGACAAGTTCTGCGTCCGAATCATCTTCTGAAGAAAGAGCCAGCTCGTCCACGTCGGATTACGCCACATCGGAAGACTCGTCCAGGATGGTTGCCGCGGATACGGATCGTACAGCAACCACGCTCGGAAGCAACGGAGTCCGAGGTGTAGGCACTGGTTCGACCCTCAACGCGGAAAATCAACAGGGTTATCACGATCAGAGTTCAGTATCCAGCGGATTTGCATCTGATTCATCCAAAAGTGCGGAAAATGAAAGCTCGTCTTCCGAACAGGCCTCTCAGTCGACAAGTTCTGCGTCCGAATCATCTTCTGAAGAAAGAGCCAGCTCGTCCACGTCGGATTACGCCACATCGGAAGACTCGTCCAGGATGGTTGCCGCGGATACGGATCGTACAGCAACCACGCTCGGAAGCAACGGAGTCCGAGGTGTAGGCACTGGTTCGACCCTCAACGCGGAAAATCAACAGGGTTATCACGATCAGAGTTCAGTATCCGGCGGATTTGCATCTGATTCATCCAAAAGTGCGGAAAATGAAAGCTCGTCTTCCGAACAGGCCTCTCAGTCGACAAGTTCTGCGTCCGAATCATCTTCTGAAGAAAGAGCCAGCTCGTCCACGTCGGATTACGCCACATCGGAAGACTCGTCCAGGATGGTTGCCGCGGATACGGATCGTACAGCAACCACGCTCGGAAGCAACGGAGTCCGAGGTGTAGGCACTGGTTCGACCCTCAACGCGGAAAATCAACAGGGTTATCACGATCAGAGTTCAGTATCCGGCGGATTTGCATCTGATTCATCCAAAAGTGCGGAAAATGAAAGCTCGTCTTCCGAACAGGCCTCTCAGTCGACAAGTTCTGCGTCCGAATCATCTTCTGAAGAAAGAGCCAGCTCGTCCACGTCGGATTACGCCACATCGGAAAACTCGTCCAGGATGGTTGCCGCGGATACGGATCGTACAGCAACCACGCTCGGAAGCAACGGAGTCCGAGGTGTAGGCACTGGTTCGACCCTCAACGCGGAAAATCAACAGGGTTATCACGATCAGAGTTCAGTATCCGGCGGATTTGCATCTGATTCATCCAAAAGTGCGGAAAATGAAAGCTCGTCTTCCGAACAGGCCTCTCAGTCGACAAGTTCTGCGTCCGAATCATCTTCTGAAGAAAGAGCCAGCTCGTCCACGTCGGATTACGCCACATCGGAAGACTCGTCCAGGATGGTTGCCGCGGATACGGATCGTACAGCAACCACGCTCGGAAGCAACGGAGTCCGAGGTGTAGGCACTGGTTCGACCCTCAACGCGGAAAATCAACAGGGTTATCACGATCAGAGTTCAGTATCCGGCGGATTTGCATCTGATTCATCCAAAAGTGCGGAAAATGAAAGCTCGTCTTCCGAACAGGCCTCTCAGTCGACAAGTTCTGCGTCCGAATCATCTTCTGAAGAAAGAGCCAGCTCGTCCACGTCGGATTACGCCACATCGGAAGACTCGTCCAGGATGGTTGCCGCGGATACGGATCGTACAGCAACCACGCTCGGAAGCAACGGAGTCCGAGGTGTAGGCACTGGTTCGACCCTCAACGCGGAAAATCAACAGGGTTATCACGATCAGAGTTCAGTATCCGGCGGATTTGCATCTGATTCATCCAAAAGTGCGGAAAATGAAAGCTCGTCTTCCGAACAGGCCTCTCAGTCGACAAGTTCTGCGTCCGAATCATCTTCTGAAGAAAGAGCCAGCTCGTCCACGTCGGATTACGCCACATCGGAAAACTCGTCCAGGATGGTTGCCGCGGATACGGATCGTACAGCAACCACGCTCGGAAGCAACGGAGTCCGAGGTGTAGGCACTGGTTCGACCCTCAACGCGGAAAATCAACAGGGTTATCACGATCAGAGTTCAGTATCCGGCGGATTTGCATCTGATTCATCCAAAAGTGCGGAAAATGAAAGCTCGTCTTCCGAACAGGCCTCTCAGTCGACAAGTTCTGCGTCCGAATCATCTTCTGAAGAAAGAGCCAGCTCGTCCACGTCGGATTACGCCACATCGGAAGACTCGTCCAGGATGGTTGCCGCGGATACGGATCGTACAGCAACCACGCTCGGAAGCAACGGAGTCCGAGGTGTAGGCACTGGTTCGACCCTCAACGCGGAAAATCAACAGGGTTATCACGATCAGAGTTCAGTATCCGGCGGATTTGCATCTGATTCATCCAAAAGTGCGGGATATGAAAGCTCGTCTTCCGAACAGGCCTCTCAGTCGACAAGTTCTGCGTCCGAATCATCTTCTGAAGAAAGAGCCAGCTCGTCCACGTCGGATTACGCCACATCGAAAGACTCGTCCAGGATGGTTGCCGCGGATACGGATCGTACAGCAACCACGCTCGGAAGCAACGGAGTCCGAGGTGTAGGCACTGATTCGACCCTCAACGCGGAAAATCAACAGGGTTATCACGATCAGAGTTCAGTATCCGGCGGATTTGCATCTGATTCATCCAAAAGTGCGGAAAATGAAAGCTCGTCTTCCGAACAGGCCTCTCAGTCGACAAGTTCTGCGTCCGAATCATCTTCTGAAAAAAGAGCCAGCTCGTCCACGTCGGATTACGCCACATCGGAAGACTCGTCCAGGATGGTTGCCGCGGATACGGATCGTACAGCAACCACGCTCGGAAGCAACGGAGTCCGAGGTGTAGGCACTGGTTCGACCCTCAACGCGGAAAATCAACAGGGTTATCACGATCAGAGTTCAGTATCCGGCGGATTTGCATCTGATTCATCCAAAAGTGCGGGATATGAAAGCTCGTCTTCCGAACAGGCCTCTCAGTCGACAAGTTCTGCGTCCGAATCATCTTCTGAAAAAAGAGCCAGCTCGTCCACGTCGGATTACGCCACATCGGAAGACTCGTCCAGGATGGTTGCCGCGGATACGGATCGTACAGCAACCACGCTCGGAAGCAACGGAGTCCGAGGTGTAGGCACTGATTCGACCCTCAACGCGGAAAATCAACAGGGTTATCACGATCAGAGTTCAGTATCCGGCGGATTTGCATCTGATTCATCCAAAAGTGCGGAAAATGAAAGCTCGTCTTCCGAACAGGCCTCTCAGTCGACAAGTTCTGCGTCCGAATCATCTTCTGAAAAAAGAGCCAGCTCGTCCACGTCGGATTACGCCACATCGGAAGACTCGTCCAGGATGGTTGCCGCGGATACGGATCGTACAGCAACCACGCTCGGAAGCAACGGAGTCCGAGGTGTAGGCACTGGTTCGACCCTCAACGCGGAAAATCAACAGGGTTATCACGATCAGAGTTCAGTATCCGGCGGATTTGCATCTGATTCATCCAAAAGTGCGGGATATGAAAGCTCGTCTTCCGAACAGGCCTCTCAGTCGACAAGTTCTGCGTCCGAATCATCTTCTGAAGAAAGAGCCAGCTCGTCCACGTCGGATTACGCCACATCGGAAGACTCGTCCAGGATGGTTGCCGCGGATACGGATCGTACAGCAACCACGCTCGGAAGCAACGGAGTCCGAGGTGTAGGCACTGGTTCGACCCTCAACGCGGAAAATCAACAGGGTTATCACGATCAGAGTTCAGTATCCGGCGGATTTGCATCTGATTCATCCAAAAGTGCGGAAAATGAAAGCTCGTCTTCCGAACAGGCCTCTCAGTCGACAAGTTCTGCGTCCGAATCATCTTCTGAAGAAAGAGCCAGCTCGTCCACGTCGGATTACGCCACATCGGAAGACTCGTCCAGGATGGTTGCCGCGGATACGGATCGTACAGCAACCACGCTCGGAAGCAACGGAGTCCGAGGTGTAGGCACTGGTTCGACCCTCAACGCGGAAAATCAACAGGGTTATCACGATCAGAGTTCAGTATCCGGCGGATTTGCATCTGATTCATCCAAAAGTGCGGAAAATGAAAGCTCGTCTTCCGAACAGGCCTCTCAGTCGACAAGTTCTGCGTCCGAATCATCTTCTGAAGAAAGAGCCAGCTCGTCCACGTCGGATTACGCCACATCGGAAGACTCGTCCAGGATGGTTGCCGCGGATACGGATCGTACAGCAACCACGCTCGGAAGCAACGGAGTCCGAGGTGTAGGCACTGGTTCGACCCTCAACGCGGAAAATCAACAGGGTTATCACGATCAGAGTTCAGTATCCGGCGGATTTGCATCTGATTCATCCAAAAGTGCGGGATATGAAAGCTCGTCTTCCGAACAGGCCTCTCAGTCGACAAGTTCTGCGTCCGAATCATCTTCTGAAGAAAGAGCCAGCTCGTCCACGTCGGATTACGCCACATCGGAAGACTCGTCCAGGATGGTTGCCGCGGATACGGATCGTACAGCAGCCACGCTCGGAAGCAACGAAGTCCGAGGTGTAGGCACTGGTTCGACCCTCAACGCGGAAAATCAACAGGGTTATCACGATCAGAGTTCAGTATCCGGCGGATTTGCATCTGATTCATCCAAAAGTGCGGAAAATGAAAGCTCGTCTTCGGAACAGGTCTCTCAGTCGACAAGTTCTGCGTCCGAAGCATCGTCTGAAGAAAGAACAAGCTCGTCCTCGTCGGATCAAGCCACCTCCGACAAGTCATCCGGATCCGTCACTGTGATTAAGGGACACACACGCGACTCGATTGGAAGTGACGAAAATAGAGTCTTACAAGTCCGTTCAACTGGCACTAGTAACAATTTCGATGTCCTTGATTCAAATTCCTCTGGATCGACAGAATTCGCGTCTGTTTTCGCGTCTCTTGCCCAAGAACAACCTTCTGCTTATTCTGTTTCTTCCGCTTCTACAGATTGCTACAACCGATGTTTCCAGCAGTGTTCAGTTTTTCCAACCGTGTAGTTCATTTCATGATTGTCACTTAACTACGGAGCATTCAACCTTGCTCCTGAAGTGAATTCCACTCCCTAGTAATAGAATCCTTCTTCCGTTATTATTATACTGAACTCTTGTGGCACTACTGGCGAAATGCGCAATTATCATTCGACCTGTCTGTCCCATTATCGGGTTAGTGTACGGGAAATTTTACAAAAAAATTGGTAATCATTGAGTACATCATCCAGTGTTACCTTTCACGCTGAGATTTATGATGGACTACGAGTCAGCCCAGATCTATCCCTTATAAACTTTGGATTCACGACTGACCTGCTCAATGTCGACGTCACGACAAATTTCAAACATAGAATGTACACGATATCGTCCTGCTCCGTTCTACATTACAGACTAAACCAAACTGTTCAAACATTCAAATCCTCTAAATCCTGTTTAAATTTGTTAGACCATCCTAGGTCACTCTACCGACAAATTGTGCACCATATACTGTGTATTGCAAACGAACCAGGCTTCTGCCTCACGTTTGGCATTCCTATATCGAATATCGCGGCATCGGCTCAAAATATAAGTTGTACTTCCGCCTGCAATTGATCGACTCTATACCTTTCTGGTAATACGTCAATTACGACTCGACTTCACGCTCTTCGGGAATTAACTTTGCTGTTTCAAATCCATGTGTAACGAGTTTCAAATCGATCATAAGTATGTGATAAATTTGGATGCCAGTGCAAGTCAAATAACGAACCGCACAACAGTTCAGCAAGAGCACATTCTGACCCAAAGAGTTGACTGTGAATATTAATACGATCGTCTTGAGGTGCGCCGCTATGTAACGAATGTTACAGAAATGTAGTAAGAAATAAATGTCTATAGCTTACACATGAATTTTCTTGAAATGTACAACTATCTGTTACATTTTTATTCTTGAAGTAATGCAAATCCATTTTATCACTATTTGGATTACGAGTTTCTTTGTTTCAATCCATACTTGAATTCTATTCTATATGCTGCGTCTATTTTTCTTCTTGTATTCTTGTCTGTTGTATTGTATTTCATATAATATGTATAATTTTTGGACCACATTGTCTGTCCGAAAAAATAAAACACAGAAACGGTTGTTAACGATAAATTCCAAGGTTGTATGGGATTATCGTACTTTGACGAGAAGTTTTCAGTGTCAATCGAAACTTTTCTGCATTATTTCGATTTCCTATCTGCGCCGTAGAAGCCGAGCTTTTCAGTTACTCGTTCATTTCACTGAGTATAAATATTATCTAAATTCCTGGAGCCGAAATTCGACCAGTCGCACGATTTTCGAGAAAAGAGCAGAAAGTTGAGATGTAATGGAACACCTATGGAAAGCGGTTGCAAATACAGGAAGTGAATCATCAAAGTACTGAACATAAAGCGCAAGAAAAGAAAAATGAAAAAGAATGAAAATATGTCGCATGCAATGTACCAGCAGAAACGAGAAGTTACTCTTATTATACTATATGGGTTACATGGGTCCGCATTTCAGCGCTGGTGCGGGCAATCACGGGTCCTTTATCCTTGCGGTGATGGGCCTGCAACTTTTCAGGCATTGCCCTATCCAAAAATCCTCACCGCTTGTCCAGCGGCTGCTTTCAACGTGTTGCTCTACCGCGGAATGTTTCTTTTTCCTTGTTCTTCTCTCCTTTCACTCCTGATGTTTCATTCTGCTTTTTCTTTTCACCCTCTTTCGCCATCTGTCTTTGTAAGCTCAACTCAGAAGTTAAGCTGACCGGTTTAGTGCTTGAAAATCTCCGGTTTAAGGTTGATGTAATGTTTTTCACACTCTCCGCATACTGAGCTTTATTTCAAAGGTCGAAACAAAAAAAGCAAAACTTCAGAAAGAAAATAAAACTGATAACAATATACTGATATACTTTAATTGTTGAGGGTGAATTATCGTTAGAATAATTTGTGAGCTCTGAAAATTTTTCCTCTGATCTCTTCCCGTTCGCTTCTTATTTTGTTCACCTTGTTCAGACTTCTTACTCCCTCTGCCGTTTTTACAACGCTGACTCACCTGTTAAGGCAGAGTTAAATGATTCAACCCTCAAAAATATAAGTTGAGGGTACTGTGATTTTTTTTGAATTACCCTATCGTGAGCTTCTCTTCAAATTTCGGAAGAATTTTCTTTTCAATTCTCTCAAGTAGGAATGAAATGGCAACACAACACTTGATAATTTTAACCATTGTAGGTGAAGTATTATTGCTGAGATTTCAGGTATTGAAAATTTCGGAAATCAATTAGTTTAGCATCATGAGGCTTACGCCAAATGGTCTGTGAAGATATATTATATGCATTACGTGGCTTTCAGACCACTTTATTGATAATTTTATGACCAGGGTCATGAATCGACTCAGTGGCGCCGAGTGAATGGAAATAAGGTACTTAAGAATGCGGGTAAGTGAGCGTTAAATCTAAAATCCGAGATAACTTCACATAAATATAAATATTATCGCAGCAAAACGTGTGTAAGAGATGTTTATTGTTGCACGGTGAATTCAGCCTGACCTGAAAAATGTTATCCAGAAACTATCTAAAAAGATTTTTCTTACACACCCGGGAAACTGGAAGACTAGGGGAGGAAAAAAGGAAGAAGAGGGTGAAAAGTCTGAATCAATTATGGGAGACAACAAATCACTATCTCTTAATATTATATCACGTGTAACGTATGCGTATATACACACATTCATATGTATGTGGGCTGTAAGAGAAATTGTCTATGAGCAGAATAAAAATTTTTTCGTAATTTTTGGTTTCTCGTTGTTTGGAATGATAGTTTGCTTTATTCACTGATCTAAAAGAATCTGGATTCAATTATTTTCTTTATTTATTTAATTTTTTATTTTTTTTCTACTGTTTTCCATTTTTGTTCTGCTCTTTACTAACGTTCACACTAGAACTCCCTGTTACCTCAGGGATCTCTTCACCAAACGCGACCCTGCTGCTTCAGGCTCTGACAGGCTGGTGAGGATATTTTCTCATCCCTCACTTCGTCACGGAGTCTTAAAAGAAATGTTTTTCGGTAGCTGGATTGTATTTTTGGCACTCGCTCTCCTCCAGCCTGAAAGTAATCTCTTCCTGCTCTGACTTCGAAAATGCCTCACGGTGTCACCTCTTGGAGAGTAGCTAGATCGCGATCGGCTTACTGTGACCGTAGTCTAAGCTTCATATTTATTTTATAACCATTATTCTGAGATGTCTAAATTTGTCTATTAGGTCGTTCCTCTTTAGCACTATGTCACTCGGAACCCTATACTTGCTCAGGTAGTCTATAAGTAGCCCTAAGAACTCTCTGTATTTTTCTTGTATCCATCGTCCAACATTGTTATGGACATAATAAATCTATATTCTATTCTATTCTATTTTTACTGGATTCGACGGATGGCCGTGGGCATGAATTGCAACGCAAAAAAAGACAATGATGAAGAAAGTCCCGTTTATTTTCACACATGATGAAGAAGGTTTAAAAGATTGATACACTTGAGTTAACATTGTGGGACGCCTCATTTACTTGATGCTATTCCACCGGGTGCCTTCAGATTTGCCGTCCCATTGAGGGAAAATTCTGGTGAAATTTTTGCTAAAAAATACTTTTTTAATACCGAACTGCTTAAAAAACAGTCATGCGAGAAAATCATTCCGCCAATTTTTAGATTACGGCAGTATGGGCTTCGGAGAAAAATTTCAACCTCCTGCGATGAAATGTTTTTTCCTAATATCACCAACAAAAATTCCTTTCGCATTTTTAGAAATCTAGATGATGTGTTCGATCATGGGAAACGTTAATAATACGGGACAAATTTTTCCACCTGCCGGTTTGGCCAGCCTAGCTACCCGTAATCCAAAAATGGCAAAAGGTGCATTGTTCAGCAAGAACTGAATTACAGTAATATTAAGGAAAATCACATTTCTCTGCCTGGCTCTCCTCTCATTAAGCTCAGAAAGAATGAATTTCTCAAGGAAGACAACTGCCATCTCCTCTTTCCTAGAGCAACCACTACGACGTTAACAATATTGTTAACACGTATACTTACGTCTTCGATCGTCTTAGACAAGATATCATCGAGATCGTCCATTTTACCCTCTAATCGGGTGGCGTACTCATCAAGTTGCATTTTAATGTTTTCCCACATACGACTAAAAACATTATCGCCAATCTTATCACTATCCTCCTGAGTATTTAGCCGCTTTATCCAGGCCGTTAATATGTAGAGCGCTTAGTCGGACAGCAGCCGTATTTAACTTCACCGGCTCTATCACCTATATTACAGATAGGAGCTCGAAAACAACGCACCAAAATAATAGCAAGGTAGTTATTACTCTCCGTAAATAACAGGTGTTGCCAAATTCCAGTTCAAGGTAAAGTCGCACTGCACAAATCTTCACTACGAAGTGCGCTAGGTACAACAAAACCGAAATTTAACCGTCAAATGAAAAGCAAGAGCATACTCCACAAATGTATATTATAACGGTCAACTGACCGGTTAACCAGCGCAGTCAGCGACACGTCCGTGATCGAAGATACCCGACGATTGACGGACGCTCCCGAGACCATCGACAACAAGTACGGCGGTCTAGATGACAAAGACAGCGAAGTGCGAGGACGAACTCAGCCGAAGGTGGTCACGAAAACGACCGACTGACCGACCGAAGTTATACGTGACGCGGCGTTGCAACTGACTACTAGCGATTTCAGCATAAATACGTGAAGGAAAGCGCTCCATGACTCTAACCTTTCGATTCATGGATTTGAAATGTTTTAAGCTCTCGCTATTTAAAATCATAGGTACATCAGAGTAGAATATCTTTAATACTCTCGATTCCGAACTTTGGACAATTTAAAGAGCAAGTGTTCAAATTAACTTCGATACTTATTCGCATTTGAAGTATTGAAAATTTAGTATCAGAACCGACCAGTTCTGTTATTTCGATTTTATTTTTCATCGATTTTATATCGGAATTATTGATTTAATTTTGTAACGGATTTTCTATCTCAGTAAAACTAAGTTTTATTGCAATCTGTTTTTGCTTGTTCGGCAACGTCATATTGTTCCATATTTCGATCAGGATAACAGACGGTAACAGTGAACCGTGCAAAGTGGAACGGCACTGTTAATTCGCCTTACTCTGAGGGGGAAGGCGGCAATAGTGTAAAAACCCGAGTCCGTGCATAGCGATAGGAGGGAGCACTGGATTAAAAACCCTGTGTTTTCGAAAAAGGGAGTACTGGCTTAAAAAACTCTTATCTCTAAAAGGGGAGCTCTAGCTAACCACCCGACTCTGTAAAACGAAACAGTTAGATGGAACAGGGAGTTTTCGGATCGGCAAACCCAATCCTTATGTTTCCACACGTGAGAGGGGTCCATTTATTCTATTACTATCGTCTCTTATCATACAAGCAAATAAGCTTCAAAAATCCCGCACAAGTTACAATTTATCAGCGAGAAATAAATGTCTACAGAGGAATGGGATCCCCGGTTTAAGTCAATAGACTACAAAATTTCAGACATGCACGCCAATCGTGATGTTTCAATATATATGATTAGTTTTGTAGTGGTTTCAAACAGTATATTTATAGTAGTAAAATTAATTAGTTTTCAAGAAATTCGTGGTAATTTCATACTGCAAGACTAAATTTTTGTTCTAATGGCATCAATTTATGCTATAGCATGTTACGTCCCAGCCGATACCTCTGTGCATCGTAAACTTACCAAGAGAGCTTCACATGTTTACACCGGAGCTTTAAGATCCATATCGATCTATACACAGTTATCATCTCAGTATGCAATGATCTTGCAGCGACAATCTGCATACAACGTATGATCCGTTTTTTCTTGGATGCGAGCTTAGATTTGTTTAATGATATGCAGCATATATAATTTTCACATTTATCTTTGTATCTTTAATTTCTACCGACGTATAGACTTGATGGTCTACAATCGAAACTCAGATAACTCAGGTTTACAAACCTCGCTTACCAAACTCGAAGAACCTGAGAAGAAAAAGGATGGCCACTTCACAAAGTCACGTTCCCCGAACTCAGAAACGTATTCTTACAACCAAGTATCTCGTAAGCTCTGCGCGGATTGGCCTCTTCAAGACCAATCGACTTGTACCAACGTAGCCTAAGACTAGTCAGGAGTCTTTTCAAAACTCTCACTATTGAAAATCCTTTTCAAACCAAACTGTTGCAAGGAACAGAATCATTTTAGGTACCAGACAAAGCAGAGTGAATTAAACTCAGAACCTATAATAGAATCGCGTTTCGCGCACGCTTAATATGCCATCTCTTTTTGTGCAAATTTTCTACTTCAATCGCTGCTGACAAAAAACGACAAGAATAAGTTGGTATCGGGTGAAAAATTCCTGCAGGAGGATGAAGGTGTTTCGAATTTATCACCTGCTGCATTTATCTGTAAACAATTGAGTGCTGACAACGCCGAAATAAAACTCGACACGCACGAATACAATATTTTGTATATGGATAATGAACAAAATTTACACTCTGGTTAGGAGGCATAGAGCCTTGAAGACTAAAAAAATGTACTTAGTTGTTACAGTGTTTGGAAAAAAAATGTTTGATGGATATCGATTTCAGTGAAGTTGTGCAGCAGCGAAGCTTTCGTACGACTGTTTCCTCCCGACTTCTGTATAAGAAATGTCGGTTACCTGAGCTTTTTCAGAAATTGGCCGGCATATTTAAACCCATATGATTATTGGCACGGCATTCAAAGAATTTGAAATAACAGTATCAACAACTTTCATAAGCCGCGATATGCGATCCTGCCTCTGATTTTTTAAAAAAAGCTCGCAGTATAGCTGAGCTTTCTACGCCGCGTCGAAACAGTATGTTTTCGTTTTCTTGTATACATTTTTTCCTCCTAATATTCTTCTCGCCTTTACTCGTTGTTGCAAAATCGATCCTAGGAAACTACAAGCCTCCGTTTCCGCAACGGCACCAGCTGGCCAGCTTAAAGCTATAACATCGCGGAGCTGTATAAACGCGATGCTAGTGGCGGGTTATAATTTATTTTAATAGCACCTCTCGCCCGCCCATTTCCTGAGCAATGCGCGTGTTGTTACACATTAATAAACGCCACAGCCGTAATATCCAGCTATATCAACCGTTTACCCGCATATGTATAAGCGATTGAGTTCGCGAAGATAGTACATACCTTCATACATAGACAAATATATATATATATACATATATATATACATATATATAATATACACATTTACACACACATGCACATGGAAGTTTTGAATCTGTTTTTTGACACACCCTAATATACATACAGCCGGTTATGTCATCTGAAATACTGCATAGAGTCCATAGGTATAAGGCATTCCATGAATACTGGGTCAACTGACAATTCAAGTTTTTTTTTATATCATTTATCGTAATACTTTTCAAATCAGGATTCATCCCAAAATAAATGTATGGCAAAATGTATTTGGTGGATTATTGTTATACTGAGATTACGTATTAAAATATCTCCGAATGAAATTGACCGCAGGAATGAAAAAAAATCTCTTTCACTTTTGGAAAGTACTAAAAATAATCGGCACTTCCTTCCACAACGGACTTTTTAAAATTTGCAAGAATATAGAATATTCTCAAAATTGGCGAATGAAAATTTCATTGATGATTATCGGTCTCACCAGTTTCAAGTTAAATTCAAAACAAAATCATCTGAATCGAGGGCGTAATTGTAACACTTTTTCGAAGCTCAAAAAATTCGCAAATAAATCATAAAACAACTAGAAACCTGAATACAAGAGCGTTTTGAAATTATTCAAATATTATGGAAACAAAGACACATGGAATCTGATATCTTCACGATCTGAGTTCTGACAAAATGTTCATCGAATCCGGACGGATTGACCCATATATGTTACATCCGTACATTTAGCACGAATGTCGAACCTCCGTTGATTTTTAGCAATCATAAATCCAGTTTCTGTTTCTTCTTAATCCATTAAAATAATCCATTGAAAAAATGTTCTATCGGTCGGTATATTTTCCGTTATTGTAATAAGTCATAGACCATTTTTTCATTGTCAGAGGGAGAAGGAGAAAAGCATAAAAAGTTGATTAATGCGGTGTCGTTTGCTTTTTCTCTTTCCATTTTTAATTTTGTTCCTCAAGCAGAAAAAAAGAGGTAAAAATATTCGCCCTCCGACCAATCACGAGTGATGCAGTTTGACTATTTAGTTATCGGTTGAAAAAACAGTTTCATCAGTTCCTCCCGGGTTGAACCAGAGTCGAGGGAGCAGCAGAGGTCATTTTCTTCCTCGAACCGCAATCACCTGCCCGGTTGAGTGTTTAATGAAAAAGTCACGGTGCAAACAGTTGTCTCGGATTTTTCTTTCGCTCCGCCGTGTGGCTGCTACTTGACCTTTTTCATTGGTTAATTTTCCCGGTCCTAGCGAAAAGAATTTCCGTGGAAATTGTGAGAAAGAAGAGAGTGAATCGTAACGGCATCTCGGAATCCGAGGAGGGAGCATAAATTCACTAGTTGTATAGCATTAGATTACAGCAAGGCACCGTTTTAACCTGCTGGTCCACCTACGTTTCTATTTCCGTTCAGAAAAGTGTTAAAGAAAAAGAGAGAAGACGAAGAAAAATGAGGAAGAGAAAGAGGAGAGAAAAGGAACCGCTGGTTTAACGACACGGATGAAAGTAATCGTCGGGATGCAGTAAAACGGACTAAAAGAAATAATCAAGCGAATCGTATATTCAACTGCACCGGTGAGTTCGGATACATATATTTTTTATCAAGTTGGTAACTCAACGTGAAAAATGGTAAGATGCGTTTGATACCCAGCGTTAATATATTGAGAAAACGTATCAAATTTTCCGCACAAAAATCTTCAGATATGAGCATAACTAATAAGATCAAATTTTGCCCAATCTGTTGTTTTGTACAAATTTGATGCCACATTCGGCCATTCATAAATCGATGGGAGCTGACTGAATTTTGGATCTGAATTGACAAATTCAGATCGAGTTACATATAGTTAGACATAATTGTATAGTTAGACATTGCCAATTCTGAGGATAGATTTCATTGAGCTTAGTTTGATCTGTTCAGATCTGGTCGTACAAATGGGTCCGACCAATTTAATTCCAGATCTGACTATTTATGGACAGATTAATTCAGATTTATCATTGAATCTAAATGGATTGAATTCAGATCATGTCAGATATGGCTTTGGATCTGAATATATTTAACAATAAGTGTATCTTATTTCTTATTTGGCGATTCTTACACGTCAAATATTCAGGCAATGTATATGATTTGTTGGATTCAGTCATATGGCAGAAAGTAAGATGTAAGAAATATAGCGTGCGCGAATACCCCATAATGTAAAGATTGTGTTCCTAAAATTTGAAACATCTTAATATCTGAGTATAATAATTTATACACACGGTCAGATCATCGAGTATCTTTAGATGTACAGCAAATAATCTCACCATGCATATTAACGTTGAAGAAAATTAAGATGATTATTGATAGATTTCGCTCTAATATTCAGATGATAAAATCTTATTACATCCAATAACGAAGAGACAAATTTTGATTTGTAATATATCCTTCATATCGAAACGATGAAGTCTATCTGGTTATGTAAGATCTTGTCTAAAATTCTCCTCGGTTTCTTGGGGGGTACGATCGCCACAGACCGACTCTGAACGTTTATATCTAATGGTCAAGTTCAATCCTGGGTCAAGTAACTGGGAAAACAGGCTTAAAGTATTTTGTCGAGCTTTGAGCGATGGTTCAAAACTCAAGTAGATATCGCCACTGTTGAACCAGCTGTTACGAGCGCGCAAAAGAGTTGAATTATCTTGGTCTGCGAAAAAGTAATTTCAGGTTACAAGTTTAGGCAAAAGTTATCCGATTTCATTCCTTTTTCAGAACGAAGAAAGTTGGAACTGGAACAATTGAAATTCAATCGTATATTTAGTGTTTTGATTGTTTGCGTTTAAAGTCTTCATCCGCGCTGAAACTTTACCTTGGCGTGTTCGTTCACGATCTAAAAATATACTCATGGTACCGATTTCGACCCCGGATCTGACTTCAAGAGTTCATTCGTATTCAATTTATATCTTCAAGTATACCTGGATTTCTTATATATTTATTTGAGCTCATGTTTCCAACGTTCTGTGTTTTTTTTTTTTAACGGAATTTACTTTCAAATTTTTGTGAATGCTTCAAGTGAATTTGAATTGCACTGAAATTACATTTTGAAATGTTTCTAATTTGTATTAAAAGTATTCACCCATGGTCAAAGTATACATTAAAGTGTTTTTCCCCCCGCTGATAAAGTGTTTATTTTGGTTTCAACTAATGCTTCAAAACGTTCGTTTATTTTGTATTATAGTTTATTTTGTCCATACTTCCAAGTGTTCGTTAGTGCTTGAACGTTCCCTTATTCTCAAATTCTATCGTTAAGAGGTTTTGACTATTCATAGTGTTGATTTCTCTTCAGTTTGTATTTCGAATTGTTTATTCGATTCCCACGAATGTTTTCAAGATAAAACGAACACTAAAGGTTTAACTTACAATTAATAAGTACCTATTCATCGCAAATTCAGTGTGTTTGATTTTTGCTAAGAAATTTTATTCCGGCCGCACCAAATTACGAAATGCGAAACAGAACTCCAACAAGCATCAATTACGTAGACCTATCAAAGCAGAGATTCTGGTCGTTTTATTTATTCACTTGTTTCTTCCGCAGTGTTACGATTCGGGTGTCGCAATTAGCATAACAGGGAACAAAATGAAACTTGATAAATTTGCAACGAGTTCGAGAACGGGCTTGATACTAAAAAAGAAATGGGGGAAAGGGACAGAAAAAAAAAATGAATAAATAAATGAAAATTAAGAAGGGGAAAAACACTGTGAACAAACGAAGAAACAGACGGCGGTGAGGCAAGAATAGGCAGGGCACGTAGGAAGGAATCTGACAAGAGAAAATTAAGCTCTTTCCCAATCCCATTTGATCGCCCGTATGATAGAGATTTCGAAGAGAAAAAGCTCAGCCGTCGCGTCATTCGGCAGAGCTTTTCTGAAGCCAGTGTAAATTCGATATCAACTTAGTAACGCTATACAACGTCGCATGTTGTGTTTCCCTTTTGGACTAATCGAAGGTTTGTTAGCAGCAATAATGCTCGCCTGTGCCATTTCCGGTTGAAGGTGAGTCCGTAAACTTCACCCCGCCCAGTAAACATTTTGTTAATTTATGAGAATGAATTATTCATTCACGATAAGTAATTGAATTTGTCGATGCGAAAAAGGTTTCTTTTTTTTATTTCTAAAGGGATATAATTTTGTATATAAGTGGACTGCTAGAGAAGTGGGAAAAATTTTGAAATTTTATGCATCGACGAGAAATTATTTGATTCTATTGGGATTCGTTTTATCTAGAAGTCCGTGTATTAGTTTTCGTTTCCATCTATATATAAATATGTGTTTTTTTTTTTTTTTTTTTTACATCAGAATCAATTTATAGGAAGCAGTTTCATAGACAATAAGGATAATCCTTCTGTTCGGTGGAAAATTTTGCGGTGCGAGCAATATTTCGAAAACGATGATACAATTGACTTCAGAGACAATTTTTTAGAATAGTTTACTTTCTTTTTCGTGTTCCACACTTTTTTTTCCATCATCACATAAATCGAAAATTCGTGAATTCTGGATGGAAAATCGAATACCAACTCTAAACGGTCACCATTTTGTGGAAACGGATGAAAATGCATCAGCCAACAGCGAAGACTGTCAACTATTCGAAAATAGCACCTAAAAATTTGAAGTGAATCGTTAAAGTCTTTTTCGAGAATACGTGATTGCTGCTGAAAATATCATCCGGCAAAATGGTCGATATTATTCTCAATAACAACAATTATTATTCTCAAAAATTTCAAATCAAGAACAATATCAAAGTGGTGCTTGATCTACGTACTTTTGAATGTAACAAACCGCAATTCAATTGGATAAAAACTCGCCAACTTTTTCAGCCATTCACTCGTAATTGTACGTTATGTAGATTATACGACAAGTGTCTGCAATTTCCATAACTATATCAGTAATTTCTGCAGCTTGATAAATTTTGACACGTACCGAAATTTCCGGTCATTCGAGGCCCGAAACTGCAAGCGGATAATTTCAGGCCATTAGGCAGACAGGGCATGGTACTTGAGCAGAATGGTGCGTCCGCCATTCTTCAGGGTGAAAAATGGGCTTCTTGGGAAAGAGATACCTCGGAATATACGCTCGTGATAATTGATAACTCGGTACGCCGTGGCGGAGCTGTTATTGCTGAAACTCACATCAGCCGACTCGATAAATTTCGGCTTATATCGTACCTGCGATTTCCTCGTCCCACCTTTCGGCAGATGAATATTACGAAATGCGTTTGGTACGAAATCTTTCGCTTATCGCAAAAGCTGTCGATTTTATTTCACTTCGAATAATCGTTATCCACAATTCCGATGATCGAAATTATGTATCGCTCGATTGAGATAATTAATTATTGATAAAAATTTTGGGTATTTTGCAATTTAAGAAAATCTTCGTTACGTTTTTATGCGTCAATGCGAGAGATTTTTTTAATCTCATTCGTATCATTTTCATATCATTCGTAACATTTTCTATCAAACGTTTTGAATGGTTTCGAAAAAGCATGACTGAAACCAGTCGACATAATTTCTGGATCATAAACCTGCCTTACGTAACTGTTTCGAAAAATAGTTGAGACTAAAAAGAGAATATTTATTTTAAATTCATTCGAAGTGAAAACCATCTACACAAAATAAAGGAGAAACAGCGATAAGGTATCGAACTAAAAATTTGTAAATCACCGGCATTGTCTCCAAAATGGGAAGCAAAGAAGTGAAAAAAAAAAGAATTAATCGCGAATTAACTACTGAGAGAAAAAAAAAAAACCAGAGAAGGAAAACAATGTCTTGCTCAATTTCTGAACTTTGAATATCCGGCACCTGCATTTCTGCTATTTATCGAGTATTCTTCAAGTGTTGAACTGAAAATGAGTGAATAGCCTCAGCAGCAGTTTTCCGGAAAGACCAAGGGTGTAAAAAGAGAGGCGAGAAGTCCGTTTTGTGATTGAAATCATTTAGGCAAACATCCCCGGGGCTTTGGAGCCTCTCTCAGAGGGTTTATTTCCATCCTTGTTAACCCCGAAACGCGGCCACTTCCTCTCTTTTTCTCCAGACAAGTGGTTGAATTATGGATGTTGTGCGTTTCGGGGTTTGGAAAAGCACGAAAGAAAGGCAAAAGGTGGCGTGGCACGCCTCAATTCCAGAATCGTGTTTCATCCTGTCGTCCGTAAACCGTGAAGAATCCGTTTGCGGCCTGAAAGAAATATATATTGTTTGTCTGATTGGTTCTGTGTATAGAGTGTTCCACCTCGAATCGACGGATGCAAATCCCTCGGCGTATCTCTTTCGATACACCATTTTTCTCAATTTTGGTGTTACTCTCTCTCTCTCTCTCTCCGAAGAAACACTCTGCTATATTTCAGAATTTTTCTTCCACAACGTTTTCAAGCTATGAATTTTCCCAAGTTAAGAATCACATCGTCACGGTTGTCTTAAGAAACTCCACTCGAATTCTGTGACCCGAGACAAACATTTTTCGACCGAATTGAAAGTGGTAACATTGAGAAAAAATTCCTTTCATCAATTTAAAATTTTTTCCACAATACAGTGTCAATGAGACTGATATATGTGGATAAATGAATACTCCGATGTGAACAATCATATCAGAAAAAAAAAATAAAGAATAGGAATTAGACACTTTTAAATTTAATTCAGTTGTCTTTCTTAATGTTACCCAGCTATACGTCACCTTCTATCATTGAAAATCTGTTGCAACGAACAAAAAAAATTTAATCGTACGAAGAAATGTTTAATTGTTATTGTTTATTCTTTTCGAATATGATTCGTGTCGTCGGGATATTTATTTGTCGTCGTCTATGTGTATTAACCCGAAATGAATGCGGTATTGGGGGGGGGGGGGGGGGGGGGATTTAGACAGTCGAAAAAATGTCCAGCCGTTTTTGATTTTTTGGATAACGTTAATTATAAAATTCTTAACGTCTAGTGATCTGACACAAGTAAATAAGCACAGTCACAAAAAGAAGTATAACAGTTGAGCGCTCTTTTATTGCTCATTTGCTATCGCAATTTTACTTTCACTGTAATTCGCTCCGATTGCTCGATACCGGAATCATCAACGCAAGGAAAAAAAAAAAAAACAAAATGAAGTACGTTTGCTTTTATAATCCAGTCGGTTTAGAAAAAATTTCTTATCCAAACACACGCGTAATAAGATTTTCCAACCAAGAAGTTGGAATTTTTTAGTCGACAAAATCAATTCGACGGCTGGTAAAGAAAAAATAGATACCACAAAGTGGTAATAAAATTTGAAAAGACAAATGACATCAAGTACAACGAGTGACATAAAATCGCTGCATAATAATAGAAAGAAATCAAGTGAACTTGTTTCGAAGTTATGAAATCAACCATTTTTGAGAATCATGCTCAATTGGAATACAGATTAATAAATATTCAAAAACAATGTAGCCAAGCCACTTCGAAAATTGGATCCTGCAACTATTATTCACCGGTTATCTCACAAATTTGGGTAAATGTCACTTCTTATTGTTACTGGACTGTGTCCTAAAACGACGACGAATTGCTTTCAAATCGATTGTACATATTTTTGTGGAAGCCTTGAAGTTAAAAATAGAAATGTTTGAGTAAAAATTCATTGGTTCAAAAAATGATTTTTACTGAGAACTTATGCGCTTTCTATAAAAACTGACGAGTAATCAAGTGCGTCCGATTGTGAGTGAAAACATTAGAAGGCCGTTAAAATTGGCGCTGAAATAAAATTCAAAATGACTTAACGAACCTCTGTCCATGTTACGTGAGCTGTATTACGAAGATAGAAAGATACGCAGGTGTGTGTTTGGCGCTTGCGGCATGCCATCAACCTTGAGATGTTTACATGCAGGGAAACCACGCAAAAATAACGGACTGTGATTGACGGACCGGAAACGATATTATTGGGATCTGATGGCCGCGGATCAAGATCTCGGCCACACCTCGAGTCTTGAATTTTGCGCCTTAATCCCAGCCCGTTGAGAAGAATTTAATTTTTTATTGGGATTGTCACCTTGCAACGCGACATCTGGTGGGAAAAAGTCAAACTAATGCAATCGGACTAACAGCTAACCGTTGATCGTGTTTTTTCCACGTATGTGTATACATGAAGTAGTACAGGTATATTATTGATTATATTTAATCAATTTGTGTGATATGAGTAATTTGAAACCCCAAGAATTACGATTTGCCTCCATTAAAATTGAAAACTTGGGTTATACGGTGATGAAATGGCGCCGATAACCACGCTCTGACGTCATGAGGACATTTTCTAATAGTAACTATGAAATTCTAGTAGAATAGCTGTATAATTACAGTATAACGATTTGAATACTAAATTTGCAAAAAAAAAAAAAAAAAATGTTATAGTACCAAATATTTAGTGTTATTGTAGTTGTCAATATTATACAATTTAGATAAGGCCTGACCTTCGATTCATTGTTGCACGAACGTCAAATTGAAGCAAGAGTTATAAAAAAAACTTCGTACAACGAATTAAAATGATTAAAAACAATTGCGATGCATAACAGATTTTTTGGTTTTGGTTACAAGACTCGTTTTCATTTTGTACCCAGGACTGTACTTGTCGGCTACGGCAAACAAAAAAGAAGAAAAAAAGAAAATAGAAAAGGACGCTGTAGTTACTAGAACTGGAAATTTCTGTCGGTTTCGGAGTTCAGGGTACTCGACAAAAGGTGAAACACGGCTTCCGAATAAAAAACGGACTGGAAGAACCTATTTTGTGCGATTTTTACAGCCGAGGTTGTGAGAAAAAAGGTAAAGTTTTTATTACTTCAATGGAGCACCGCTACATCGAGGTATGTACAAGGCGTTCCGAAGAACCGGGTCATTTGAAAAATCGAAACCTGATACGGATGAAACGAAAGAATATTTTCAAACCAGTTGTAATCATCTACAGATTATTTTCAAATTTCGGCATTAAGAATTTCACAAATGAAATTGTTTTTAAAGCGATGCGACGTATCCAAAGTTTCTAGGATTTATTTAAATTTGGTTAAAATATTTGCTAAGAAATTTTCAAGCATTTTAAAATCCAAGGAAATCCAAGAGAGTTACAGAAAATCTGAACAAAAGTCTATCGAATTAAATTTAATTTATACAAATCACTGGAATGTTGTAAAATATTCCTAAAAATGATAGCGATCGACTTGAAGTCCTGAATTTTTCAAACATCGAATCAAATCAAATTATCAAATATCGCGTGATATGGTTTCAAATTATCTAATAAAAGATTTCTTTAAGTATGTTTAGACTTTGAAATCAAACAAGAATACAAAAAAAAAAGCTTTCTAACTCTGAGAACGCCATATTGATTTTGAAAATTCCTGTTGCTGTGAAAGTTTTTCGAAAACGTAGAATCTTAAAATCTTTCATTCACATACAAACTTCGACATTTAATCAACTTTTCCACAAATTCAACATATGCTTCAAATTGAGCACAATTTTCTACCGAAAAAAACACATAATTTACTGGTGAAAGAAAAATTTTTTACTCATCTTCGACCGGTGACAAATGAGTTGTCAATAAGTAGACGATTGAATTTGTTTTTTTCTATCTGCTACTCAATAAAATGAAAAATGATCAATTCATGCTTTCAAAACCCTTCAATCGGAGTTAAAAATTTTTCTGAACTTCATTTTTCTGTATTTTACAATCGAATCTTTGTATTCCCACCCGATAGATGGGTTATAGATATAACGCCGTGATTCGCAGACGCATGAAAGCTCGACACACATAGAAGTGTTACGTGAGTCGAGAGTAAAGCGAACTTTGATAACACGCGTGTCCGACGACATGCTGTGAAAGAAAATCAAAGATCGCCAAAATCGTTTTGTGGGTGTTGTGCGTCGATCAGGAACGATCGGTTTACACGCTTCATTTTAACCCCTGAGGATTATACTATACGGGCTTTCCAGAAGGTGCGAACATTTCTTTTCAACCCTTTGAAGCGTACAGTTTTCCTTGCGGTTAAATTCCTTGAAACTGGGTATGTAAAAGAGGTCTCGGGGTGACTGATTTAAAAAGTCGAGTCAGATCTGACAAGTTTTCAAAATTTAAAATGGTGGATTTAATGTGGCGGACTGAAAATGTGGAACTGATCGAAATTACTCGAGAATGAGCATTTGGGTGTGATTTTAGGTCGCCAAATACGACCCCAAAAACCCCCGAGTAACAAATTTCAAGCAGTAGGACCAATTTTTATATTCTCAGTTCACTAGTTTTAATTTTGACGTCGAGTTTGTTTTTAGCGATCCCAAAAACCCAAGACTACCAAATTCCACTTTTCCGGTCCCCGTAACTTTCGCACAATTACATTTATTTTTTAAAAACAGAGCTTTTCAGCACTTTGTGCCTTTAAAGCGCTCACTATATTCGCGAAATCATCATAATCCCGCTTAAAACATCAACATTGACATTTTACAATTCCAATTATACGAAGAATAATTTTAAAAAAATGACCGGGATATCGCAAAAATCGAATGTAAATCTTGAATAACCGATTTCACAAAGGTGTCTAATATCTGAAACGCTGTGTCGTTAATTCTTTCGTCTCAGAATTTATTTTTCAAAAACAGAACCGATGTTGTGTTTTCACGCCAATAATCACGATGATGCGAATGAGGGTCCAAAACTGGAATGTAATGGATTTTTGCAGGAGTTTCTTGCCGATGATGGCAAAATTCCCAAGTGCAGAAAACTAGTCAAAAAAAAACAGTCCAAGCTATTGTGAAACTCGGCGAATTTCTCATCGATGATTCGCAATATAGCGCATCGAAGATTCGAATCCTCATCATCGAAGTGGCTGCTGTGATTCCCAAGAAATTGAGACTCCGAATAATTTGAGTGGCAGGGGAAGAAGCGATCAATTATTACGTAATGGGATGGGAGGTTTAACCCGGAATTAAATCTGAACTTGGTATTCGCATAATTCAAGCTGAACCAACCTTCAGCCGTCGAGATATTACGAGACAGCTTTACCGCTGTCCGAAGTCTCTCTTTTTCCCTGATTCATTGCAGAGTGACAAATTCGAAAAGAAATTTACTCCCCAAGTGTTTCCACTTTGTAAACGAGAATATTTTCAGACGCGCTGCGTGAGCCGAAATCCAACGATGATAATAAACTTTTTCGATTGCAAAGACACGCGTGTTTTCAACAGCCAACGAAACGTATCAGTCAATGTTTGCAACATCGAAGGATGTCAAAAAAAAAAAATAAAAAATAAATAAATAAATAAATAAATAAATAAATACAAACCTGTCAAAATATCTAAAGTTCTTTCGAATATCCGATGCAGTCGGAATAGAAGCTACTTACACCAACAGAATACAATTGTTGTTATTTTATATTTTTTTTTTTCTGTTTCGATATTCCTGCGTTCAACATGGAATAAAAATTAGTCTCAAGAATCCGAAGTTTAATTCTACTTTGCAAAATGTAGTGTATCAGTTTTTTTTTCAACGATTTTGGCAGATTGTGGATAAATTACTTTAAATTTAACCAGGTGGTTTCGTTTCTGAAAAATGAAATAAATTCCTTTCATTGAAATTGAGAACCGATTCATTATCTATGTTAGGTAAGAGATAACAAACAAGATGTTATTTTCAATTAAAATTTCATTTAAAAAAAAATAAAATTTTCTGTGAGGGTACAATTGATTCTTTCCCACTCAAAAATTTTTTTCATATTTGTACAACGCAGAGAAACAAAACATATTCAGATTAGATTCTGCCTCATTTACAAAAAAAGATAATTACGAATTTTGGAAGTGATCTCATGATGCAGAGCAAAGAGTAGGTCAAACATCGCTTTATTATTTCCAATAGTTTTCTATGCAAACCCAATTCGAGTTGTCAGTCGGGCTCGGAATTCGGTCAGTTAAAGAAATCTCACGATCGGGATGAGCAGTTTTTCTCGATTTCCGATCCAACGATTTACCGAGGAAAAACTCTCGGCCCATTTATGATATGCATTCAAATGGATCCCAGCACCAGTTTCTTGATTCCACCTTCCTTCGAGCAGGTAATGAGTTGTGCCAGCCTCGCGTCCCACCGCTGACACCATTTTCCTCGCACAACTGCGCTGGTCACGTACTAGATTAAACAGCGCGGACTTCCATCATTCACCGCAGCCGATGGCGACGCGGCGGCCCCGAAGACGCATGATTGTCTCAAAAAAAAAGGACAAAAACCGCGCGAATTGAGCCGAATTCCTAAGAAATTTCAGATCAGAATTACCGGGTCGATAATTGTTCTCCAGGGTAAAACCGTCGGATTTTTTCTGAAAGAACTACGTAATTTCATCCCTTTAAATCAAGCCTGGTTTCCAATTTGACCATATTTTACTTTTTTTTTTTTTTATTGTTCGGTCTTTGAAACGCTCTACGAAAAATGATTAGGTCAGAATTTTTTCTTTTCTCGATCGTCGAAATGTTACAGCTGATACGACGGATTGAAAACAACAAAGCTATGACGTCACTTGTGACGAACATAGCAAAAATACTGAAATTCAATTGCCTATAATTATTCGCCATTGTAACTTTCAACAAAAAAGAAGAAATATGTCGCAGTTATTTCAAGCTACTCTACCAAATGCGCGTATTTTCACTCAAAAATGAAGTTTAGGTTATAGGCTGAGTATCTGCTTTAGATTATCCCCTGATTTGACAGGTTCGAAATACGCGCGTACTGAATTTATACCTGTTCAATACTAACCTAGCTTCGCTATGTGACCTAAAAACGTCACTCATGCGCGGATAGAATATTCATAACTTAAACGACCTGGGATATGATAATAAATTTTCATCACCTTCGGGTTGCAGCTTAAGGATAAATCATGAGTTACGACAACAGAAAAACCGTGTTAAACATGTACAGTAACGTTACTTCCGCAAATGAAACAACATCGCTACTGTGTAGTACAAATCAATTTAAATAAATTCGACTAAAACAAGTTAAGCAATCAACAATTTGAAAAATTAAAGACTTTTTTTTAGACTTGATACTAAAATGGTGATTAAATGATTTGAAATCAACTTTGGCGTTTTCACCCGGTTCTGAAGTATTTGGTTCCATTTTGTTTGCTGACTCGACAAATACAAGTTGTCAAGTAACTGAAATTATTCGTCCTCGTAAAAATGCCACACGGAATTTTTTTCTTTCAACATAAAAATTTCCTATTTTCGGAAACGCAGTTCAAAGAGAAAAATAAGTTGAATATCATTTTCCAGAACAAGTATATTTTGTAGGAGTGAGATTAATTGAGATTAATAATCGTCATTTTAACAGATTAGTCGATTCTTTCCCTAATCCTGACGATGATGAAGCCTTCGTGCGGAAAGTGAAAATTACGATCAAAGATGTTCATCACACTCTGAGCCAGCTTCGGAGCATCAAGAGTATTCCGTTACATTTCTATCTCTCCGAATATTTGGCTAGGTTATAAAGCGGGTGTGGATCGGTAATTTGCACCGGAGTAAAGATGACTAAATAAACGATTTTCCGTGACTCGGAGTGTATAACGAGCTGAGAATCCCGCCAGCTGTTCCCGATCCTTTGTGGATTCAATTTGTACGGCGCTCGCAAATTCGCATACACGTAGACGGCTGCGATATTTGAACTGCCTTCGCGATTTCATTCGCGTAATTGGAAAGGCAAGTACGTGTGCTTGAAATTTTCGAAAACACGATTATTCCGCTTACGTGATAGATTAGATGAATTCTCGGTGAAACTTTTAACTCGCTTAGAGGCTCGCTCTCTCATCATCGACTAGCCGTCTGCAAGCTTCTCGATTTTCTAAGTTCATGCCGGGTCAATGATTCCTGATTCCAGGATTTACCCGAAACTTACGAGAAATCTTATCATGAATATTCGATCGCTTCTTTGACACTTCCTCAGCGCTAGGCGGATGATCCATAATTCGTATAATCTTGTCGCATTTGCATTTTCAATACTGATTTTCTAAACAGTCGATGGAAAAAAATCAAATCATCCAAAAGCATTTACAGTATTTTCATTCTATATTTTCAGAAAGGTATTGCTTTGTGGCATTCGGGGTATTAGATACTCATTAAGTTGTGTGTACATCAAATTTTAGGAGTCCACGATTTCAAATGAATTTTAAAATTTCAGAAAATCCAAATGATTTCATCTGCTTTCAAAAGATTTCGGAACGTTATGAGAGAATTTTAAAAACGCTCACGTGGTTTCAAAATATTTGAAAGCATTCTATGTGGTTTCAGAGGATTCCAGATCATCTCACAAAACTTTACGGGATTTCGGTCTTTTTTGACTTTATGATTTCACCAGATTTCACAGGATTTCAAAAGATTTCAGAATGTTTTCAGAGGCTTTGAAAAAAACTCGGATGCTTTCAAAATATTTAAAAGCATTCTATGTGATTTTAAAGGATTTCAGATGATTTCACAAAACTTCATGGGATTTCGAACTTTTTTGACGTGATGATTTCACCAGATTTCGCAAGATTTAAAAAGATTACAAAGGATTGCAAAAAGATCTTCAGGATTTCACGTGATTTCACAAGATTTTCCGTAATGTTTTCCTCGTTCTTCGCAGTAGTTTAGTCTCACAGAAAAATCGAAAACTTCGCTACGCTCAATCGACACTGGAATAGCAAAACTTCAGTATGAGCTTGGACTAATTTCAAATTGCTTCGCTTGATATCGATCGTTTGACAATCGGTAAAATCTCTAAATGTAATCAGTTATATAGAAAAATTGACACAATTTTCCGTGTCGAAGAGGTTTCATTTATACTCAAAGTGCGGTGAATTTTTTCTGTCAACTGTTCCAAAACTCGGCAATTTTTTTTCTCACCTCACATAACTCTTTACCAAGTATGTAAAACACGGAGTTTAAAAACATCAAAATTGTAGCAGTCGACGAGTTAAATTATAATAAATTCTTGACGTGATTTAGTCTTTATGAAGTCTTTAGGGTTGTTTTTGAATTTTATGATCCCAGGGGCTTCAACGATTTGAAATTAATAAATAAGAATTCCCTGAAAATTTGAGTTCTACGTCGACTCTAAGATAGTCCGCTTTGTGACCGAAACATCTCGTGGAAATAACATGGGAAAAACTTTTTGCTCTTTAAAATTTTCCAAGTCTTTGAGGAATGTACCGAAAATGATGGAAGGTATACATTTTTGCATAGAATTGAACGCTTTACAAAAAAAGCTATGATGCATTAAATTTGTAAACGAAAGCGTTGAAAGTTAAGTAACATACGAACGATGTCATTTAAAAATTCTATGCGCAAGTGCTTTTTCGTAGAACGTTTAATTCTCTACAAAAATATGATAAAATTGCAAAGAGCAAAAAAAGTTTTTCTCATGTTATTTCCATAAGATACTTCGATCAAAAAGCAAACTAACTTGGAGTTGATGTGGAGAGCACAAATTTTCAGAGAACTTTTTTGTTTATTTAAAGGGGTTTAAGCTCTAGGGAGCATAAAAATTCAAAAACAATCGTATTAAGAACCATCCAAATACACGTATACTATATCGTATACCTTATACTTTGAAGCTTTTATCAGTATTCTTTACCTACAAAATTTGATCACGGCTTAGCGAAAGCACTTTTTTTTCTCCCCGGCAGAAATTAATCTACTTTTTTCAGGCACGAGCGCCTTATAGATTCGCTTTCTTGCGATTAACGGCGCTGGAAGAATATAAGGTTCCAATATCCCCGCCTCGGCTTGGAAACAAGTTTCAACGCCCGAATTTTCGACTTTTTCTAACGGCAAGTTATTCGACTGTTTGCATGCGTATTAACCTCAATTTTCGGATAAAGTTTTCCTGAAAAATAGAGTACAAATACTTGCTCGATGAAATTTTTGTAAATCAAACTTGAGTTGAAAAAATGGGGCTAGCGTGTACTTTTCGAAAACTTTATCATTTTCAGGATTTCCGATAGATTGTAATGAAATTTCAAGATTTTCGAAAATACATTTTACGAATGGTTCCGCGCACTTACATAATTATGTTTCAATTGTTTGCGTGAGTGGTATTTCTAATTGTCGATTAAAATTTACTCGAAAAATCAAGCACTCGTTTAGTCAAATTTTCTCCGAAAACTTCAGCTTATAGAATAAAAGTAGAATATATTCAACTTGTCAAAAATCCATCGTTTTCATGGCTTTCGGACGAATCGCGACAAAGTTTGGAAACGTTTCAACATCCTTCGCAATGTTTTTTTCACAATATAATTGTCACGGATGAGCATCGCGTCGATTTCCCTAAAGTTTAGATGATTATTGTAGAACCGATAATCGTATCCTCTGCCGATGGGTGACGGTAAAATCCTTTGAATAAGAGATGTCGGGTCAAGAGAAAAGCTTTCCCGAGTCTTATCAGCTTTTGAGAAGAGCCCGTAAGCGATAACGGACTTCAAGATCCGTCTAAGAGGATTTTTAGAGGTTGAAGTAGGAAAAAAAAGCTGGCGAGCTTTGTGTCTTGGCTCGTTTTTCGAGAAAAGTGGAAACGATTTTGAAAGTAAAAAAAAAAACAAAAAATCATACCCAAAGTTCTTCGACTTGATCCAACCCAAAATTTTTCATAAGTTCAAATCTTGGTTATCATCCATGTTAGATGTAATAAATACTAAATTTTCTTGGGAACTTGGACAGAATCGATAAGATTCAACTTATCAAAATTTGCAACGTTTCGTTGGTTTCATTTATTTTCCAACTTCATCAGGCAAGTTTTGAGGTTAAATCCTCGTTAAAATCCTTTGCTCCATAACACCAAGTCAAAAATATGTTTAAATAAGACTAGACAGATATATACATTTTTTAATAAAATTATAAATTCATTCTGCCAATAAATCAATTTAAATAAAATAAAATGGACAAATATAAACAATGATGGACAAATACACATGTCAAACGTAGTGACTCTTAAATCACAGACTATCTGTCAACCTCAAAACTTGCCTGATGAAGTTGGAAAATAAATGAAACCAACGAAACGTTGCAAATTTTGATAAGTTGAATCTTATCAATTCTGTCCAAGTTCCCAAGAAAATTTAGTATTTATTTTTCATAAGCTTTGTTTTGAAAACGGATGAAAACAAATCTAGGAAAAGTTGTGTGCAAAGTTTTTTGGCTCGCATTCACCTGAATTAAAAAAATTTAAATCATGAAGCCTGCTCATCCCCTACATAACGGCGACTTAATTGATTTGTGGGGGCTAGTATAGGATTCGCGTTAATTATTATCGGAACGCGCCAGATTCCCGGGAGTTGAGGTTATTATCGGCGTTGCCGTAGTGCAGAAAGGGCCGTTATTATACGTATTGATCAAGTCTCCGTAATTATAATTTTGCGAAAAAGAGATTTCGGTCGAAAGAAGGAAAAGATAAACGGGATTCAAAGGAAATCAATTGGAGGAAGTGGAAAATTTTATCACGTAGAGAGACGATTCTTCCCCTCTGTCAACTTGAATTACCGATTAAATAATCAACACTTGATTACATTGACCAGATAACGTAAATTTGTATACACTCATTATTCTTACACATCGCGTGTATACAAGTTGAAACAATATTTTGAGAAACTCAACCCAAAGTTTTATCGCACGTACATAACGTATATTCGTACATTAACGTTACAAAATAATTTTGTGGCGTGAAAAAAGTCGAGGCAACATTTCGTTGGAATAATAATATTAATAACCAAAAGAATAATAATTATTTTCATTGTCTTGGTCATTTTATCCACTTCAAAGGTAACCCAGTTAATTATAAACGCGCCCATCTTCTCTTTTGTATATTTACAATGAAGTTAATTCAAGGCGACGGTAACAGTAGCGGAATACGAAACGGCGACTGGCAAATATAACTTATTGTTATTGCGAGTGTCGTTATTTATGCGTTGCGGTATGTAACGCGATACGTGTGTATTTGTATGTTTACGTATGTATTGCCACGTTTTGCCAATTATAATTCGATAAAGCAAAGTTTGCATTCTGCCAGGTTCTTACGCAACAATTATCCCATCTCTACTCGTCAAGTTAAACCGTGCCGCCAATTTCTCAATGTTCCGTGCGCGATGCAGAATAAGTTTATTCTGAATTGATACTAAGATCAACATGGAAATAATGATCGAGCAACAATTTTTCGACCACTTATTACACAGCTATTAAACTCGTTTCCAGCTTTAGTCGGTTTCACATCACGGAAGATTCGAAATATCAGATTATTCTGAGGAGAATTGGTTGAAAATTAAAATCAGACTAACGGACCGGAAATTCGAGAGAAAAAAGTATATTCGACGTCTCGGCTAAATTAAAAGAATACGGTAATCGCGAATGCGGTGAATATCTTTCGATGAATATTCAAACGACATTGTAAATGTTTCAATGATAAAGTGAAAAGTACGAATGGATGAATGAATGAACGAACGAACGAATAAATGGATAAATTCAACGGGGTTGAACTTGAGGTTGAATAATAAAAAGATCAAAGAATTATGTGTATTCAGTAGATATTCTTAGATTTATTTCGACAATAATTTATGGACAATGAAAAAATATGATTTTCAAATAATTTTTTAATGTTGATAAATACATTCTATAGTTGTAGAATGAAAGGTAAATACTTGTTATTGTTCCTTCCACACACACATATATACATCTTTTACATAAATTATAAATTTTTGAGATCGCTGATTACGAATCTGAAATTGGATTTGAAAAATTCAAGATCGCGGATCCAGTATAGCTGACAAACATTTCAAATCCGATCAAATCTGGAGAAAAAACTCTATCCAGAGGTTTTCGGGATCGCTGCGATTACGAATCTGAAATCCGATTTCGAAAATTCAATATCGCGAATCTAATCAACGACCCCGAAAACCTTTGCGTAGAGCTTTTTGCCTGGATCTGATTAAATTTGAAATGTTCGTAGGCCATCTTGAATTTTTAAAATCCGATTTCAGATTCGTAATCATCGCCCTCAAAAACCAAAAAGAATCTTCTTCTAAAATTTTACTCAGCACAACAATGCGTGATTCAAAGTGTTTGGTCTCTCCGTACACTTTACCTTTCTTAATTTTGACTTTTCGACACCTTGAATTTCCACATTTTGAAATTCTATCCAACATACTTGCGAATCGCCAAACATTCGATATTGTACCATATTGAAAAACAATACTCCCATCGATTTAATTAATTCCCTGCACTTCACCCCTCTACGTATGAAAATACAAAAATTCGATATCGTGACTTTTCCATTTTCCGATTCTTCTACATTTTCACCACCATCCTGGAAATATCGATCCGCCTCTCTCGCCTGTATTCTTATCTCCAGCCGGCTGGAGATTAATGATTCGCGTTGGCTGAACGGAAACATTGGGTCGCGGGAAGATGGGGACGAGAGTCGGTTAAATTCGTACAATTCTACACGCAGGCACGTTCTCGCGTTCGCAAATCCTCACCAACGTACACGAAGGTATAACTATTCAACATGTGCACGCAGACGCGCAAAGAGTCCCTGGATACCTTACGCATACACCGTACGACGTGTGTTTCAACCCCTTTCTCAACACGGCATACATCCCCGCGAGTTTGCTCTGATCACACGTTTGCTCACTTGAAACGTTGTACGGTATCGTTGACACAGGACGAAAAGGGAAGCGAGAGAGAAGGAGGGAAAAAAGAGGTAGAAAAATGAGAAACAAGACCGAGAAAAGATGCGAAGACGATACGATGGAAAATAATCAAAATTGAATTACGAGACCGATGAAACTGTAGAAGCATTCCTCGCCGTTTATCAAAACTCTGGAACAATTGACAAAATCTTTTAATGCAATTTTTCACCCTTAGTAAATGACGAATATTTTTGATTTTCACATTTTGAGACTGTTTTCAATGGTTTTGAATTATTTTGCTGATAATTCGATAAAAATTTATACTTTTTCCAATAGTATCATGTTGTACTTCAAGACTTTTTAACCAATGTTCACCATTTCTGACAATTGTTACTAATAAACTCGAATTGATACATTTTATTTTCAACTTATTCTAAACATTTGTTGAGTACCTTAAGATATTTGGTTTCGAGAATACTCTTCGTATTTTATCACTATTTCGGTTTATTTTTCAATATTTTCATTGTTTTTTTCAAGTAGTTTTAACGATTGAAAACTTTTTTTCGATAAAGTTGATAATTCACAACGTGTTTCGATCATTTTTTACCACTTCAAAATTATATTCTTAATACGGTTCATTTTCAGATATTTTTTAACGTTTGTGTTAATTCTTGATTACAGTGGATTGTTTTTAAATATTTTCCATCACTTGAAATTATGTTTGATTATTCGCCTGGCATCATTGATATTTTTTATATCACGTTAGACGACTCATTCGCAAAATAAGTTTTCGCCGTCTCTGTCACTTTTAAATATCTTTGATCGGATATTACAATTTTTTACGATTATCGACCGTTTCTTTGTATATTTGACAGTTTAAAACCATCCTTAGCAAAACTTTAGATGATTCAATTCTATGACAATTTCGTCCGATCTCAGTTCATTTTCACCCACAAACTTCAGATCACTTTTACATCCATTTCACGAGTTACGTTGACACAATTTTCCGCCGTTTTTTAGCATCTACAAACAATATTTCAAAATATTCCCAACCTTGCAATAAAATTCAGGCCATTGTTATCAAGGTTTCAAGATTATTAGATTCGTTTGATTAAATATTCCAACGAGGTTGGTCAAATTTTCATTGTTGTCTTTTCATCGTCATCTTTCTGCCGAATGCTCGATAAATGGATTAATTTTCGGCAAATTAATTTCTACGGGAAGAAAATTTACAGCAAAGTATAATATCGGGGTAAACGAGCATCGAGATGAGCCTGACGAATTGTAATCGTTGTACGGAACATTCTCCGCTTCGTCATCTGTTCATCACTGTCTCTTTCTTCCTCTAATTCTGAGCCTAGCTCTCCGTCTCTTTAAATTCTCTCGAGGATTCCTCGCGACGCGTCATTAACTCGACGACTGTGTATTTTCTGCCTTACTCTGCCACGTTTGAATACCGTCATCCCGTATGTATTCAATATGTGGCTTTGCGGAACAAGATTGCTAACGACAAATATCTCCAGACCTGTTTCGGCATATCACGGAACAATTCCAGAGGGAGTCTTTGTCTTCTTGGGTGGTTAAAGCCGCCCCTTTGACGATCCCCCATTCAAGGATTCGTGTATCAAACGTACAGTCCCGTCAAAGAGCTTTAAGGGGAAAAATACGATACGTCGAAGGTTCGAAAGTGCAACTGACGTCAATTTAGTTGAAACGATATTACTTCGACACTGTAAAAATTAACGAACCGTAAATTTTGGCTAAAGTAGCACAATTACTGACGAACTTGAAGAGATCTCATTAACGAATAGTTTCCAAAACAACAACAAAAATCGCACCGGTTTACCGATTTTAATTAACTTGGGCTAATTTTATTCGTCAATGAATTTTAATTAACGTTGTAGTATTTATCAAGGCATTGGTTTACTATTCGTCGTTAATAATAATTTCGTTTTATTTTATTTTATTTTATTTTTTTTTTACCGACTCGGAAGTAAAATATAAAATATGACTTTTGTGATTTGTGGAGAATTCATTCCGGATCAAAATGAGCTCCGCTTTATTAAAATCGTTCAGACGACGCGGTTTCTTAATTGTAGAAATAATTTGATGCTAGGAATCGTTCAAAGTCATCAATAATTATGCCATCGTAACTCGTGTTCATAGTTATTTGAATAGTTTTTGGGGAATATCGTTTAAACTAAATTAATCTCGACGAACTTCAGTTCTACTGTGAAACTTTTGTTACATGATGTTTCCTTCTTCGTAGCTTTTTGACCGGACTGTAAGTTTAGTGCATCTTTAATGCCATTCACTGTGGCGTAATCCACTCTTGTCTGCTGCTCGCTGCATCGGCGACATTCAGTTTCCGGCGTTCCTTCAGCCGGCTTCAGCGCTTCATGGACAATCAAATTTTACGACTGACCACTCAGGTAAACCGAAGCAATTGGACGATCTCGCATCTCGATGCAAATGAAATTTTCGGTTCGGTACGACTTGGGACCTCAAAAATATCTAAAGTTGAAAATCCGGATGGGAAATAAGCCGCGATTTCGAATAACAAGATAAACGGTAAGGCTATTTTTTCCGAATATGATTCGAGAAATGAATGATACTAAAAATCATCGGCTCGTAGGAAACGAAAGAAAGAAGTATGAAAAAAAAATTCTCAAAATTCTACTTCGCAGGTTCGAGACACGGTATTATAAATTATTCTCTTCGATACGGAAACGGAAAAGTATCTGAAGAACATTTTATATTATGTTATATGTGTTTTTTTATTTTTATTTTTTTATTTTGACGGAGTGAAATAATCATCCAAGAACCGAAAATTGTATTGCATGTAGTTTGCACCGAAACGTCGCAAAAAGAGAAAACAAATTTATATTAGGTCTAACTTTTTCAATTGAGAGATCTACGCTCAATTTTGGGAACTTAAAGTAAATCAATATATCGATCCATGAATTTTTGAATGTTTTGATTCACTTCTTTAAAGTTCATTTATACTTCTTGATTTTGTTATTTCTAGTCGTTTGTACGTATAAAGGAATGATCGTTTCCGATTGGTTTATCACATTTCATTCTCTGTTGTGAATATTGGTTTTTTTTTCAAATTTCGACCCGACGAACAATCAGATTCTGGATGAATGAAAAGGAGGGAAAATTCAAAAATATTCCCAAGGCACCGATGCACCGGCTCTGATCAGTCGGCTGCAGAGATTGGATTTCCGGACACTGGCGTAACCAGCCGCGAGGGATTTTGGAAGGGATTTTGGAATTTTTATCCTCCGATAAAAAATACTACGGCATTATGACAACCGACAAAGGGCAGCGGTTTTAGATCCCCGACCGAAATTAGAAAAGAATTTCGCACCTGTTGTTCACCAATGGTCTACAAAAATAATTAAAATTCAGAAAAATTAATAACCGTCGGAGTAGCCAAAACGACAAAAAGCGTTATTTTTTTCTTTCCGATGCGTTGAATGCTAGTTTCGAATTAAACCTCTCATTCTGTATTCACTCTGTGCTACTATTCGAATCATTTCGTTCAATCATTGTCAAACTTGCGGATGATTTTGCCGACTAAAAATAATTATTCCAGAATTATGAATATTCGATTCAGCTGACTGGTAATTCTACAATCGTTGATTAATTCACTCCCTCATTGAATAACGCGTGACATTTCTATTTCTGTGCTGATTCACTGACGCATATGATCAAATGAATCGGGTATACGAAACTCGAGTGAAGATATACCGACTAATTAAAAATATTCCAGCAATGAGCGGAGTGAAAGCTGCACGATTCGATTTAAGCGCTTTCAAGATACAGGATATAATTGCGCGGGTATAAAATATGTATATTACACGAGGCTTTAACGCAAATACGGAGTAAAAGTATGTTCAAAGCCATACAGCTGCACGTACATATAATATAGGCTCGGGTTAATTAATGCTCAAAATTTTTCGTACCTTGTTCTACGTATCGCGGTGCAAAACGAAAAAGGATTTCCTAATGTGCGAAAACACTCTTCACTCTGGAAATTACACAGGTATCTGGAATATTTATATAACGAGATTAAAATCGCGAGGAAATGATAAAAACGAGAGAATTCTGAATCGTTTTCCAGATGAGGCGAAAATAATCAAGACAAAAAAAAAAAAAATCAAAAACGTGTAATTCAAAAGTACACGTTCACAGGCACGCGACAGCAAAGCAATGGTTGAAAATGAAGAACAAGAATATTTCACCCAAAATTCTGAGAGACGCGTTTTTGGAACAGCTTTGTCACAAAATTCACGTGAGCTTTGAATTATCAAACCGCACAGAATGAACCGGCTTATAGAATTGTGTATTTATCGTTCTTACGATTAGAACTGGAAATCGTCATTTGCGACCTTCAATTCAGAATCCAAGACTCGATTCACAAGTATTGTTTGTTTTATTTTTTTCTATTATTATTGTCCGTTTGATTTCAACGCCTTAAGACGTTTTGATTTTGCGTCACCCTAAAAGAATTTTCGATTTTTCCACACACTTTCAAACTCAACTTTATTCTTTATTTTATCACCGTTTCGAGGGTCATTATCATCGTCAACTTCGTCATTTTCGTTCCCGCCCTCGTTTTTCATCGTCGTGTTCAAACCCACAATTTTCACGTTTGCTTTCATCATTGCGATTGCAAACTTCAACTTCCTCATCCTCAGCATGTTGAACCTCGTCATTCTTGTGCTTTCTCTAATCATTCGCGTCATCTTCATCATCCTTTCCATTCACCGACTTCATTCTTTTTTTCATCACGAGCTTGCCTTCGTCAGCCTGATGTTCAACCTTATCATCGCCATGTTTTTCCCTCGCCATTCTTACAACCCTCATCATCCTCACTGTCCTCCACTTTACCCTCATCCTTGATTTTCGTCATTCTTTACGAAATTCACATCGCCTTCATCCCGTTTTCACGATACTCGTCTTGATTACCCTCATCTTCAAGATTCCAACCTCATTATCCTTATCCCGATCCTCAACTTCCTCATTCTTATTACTCTCATCCTAGTTCTCATCACCCTCCTTCCCATTCAGAGTGCTCCCCCCTAATTATCCACAGACTTCCAAACCTGATACACACCAATATATGTACAAACTGATCACATCTCTTGGTTAAGGTACCAAGGTCCTTACACCATTATGCCAACAGTCATTCAATGCATCGTATAGAACTTGTAGCATAGCCACGCGAACGTGCGAGGTGAAGAAGAGTGGATTAAAAAGAATGACTGGCTCTGTGGCAAAGCCGACAACCTCCTAGATTAATAATGTTTGATTATCAAGTTTTAGGTAACGAGCTGTTACACGGGATACATGTCCGTATTACCGAGAAACAGCGCAGGATCACGATGCACCATTCACCCATCTAATAACAACTTTGCAACTCGGTTCAAAGCTTGCAGGGCGCTGTTCCCTTTAATATGTGTATTACAGAGTAGAAGTGTTGGAAACTGGATTAAGCTCTGTAAACCAATTTTGAGTTCGGGGCATGATACACGCTGCGATACGAACGAGGGGAGGTCAACATTTTTCACAGGGAAGTTTTTGCGGTCGTTTTATAACGCGATTGTTCGTAATTAAATACCGATTCAACGAGGCACGGGTGAATGCATTCGAACAGAGCAGCGGATGACTGTAATCAATCACCCGTAATGCGAGTGTCACCAGCTAACCTGACCCTTCGGTCCGTCGTCCCTAATCTCGGAAAAACAACCCTTCGCGCGCAGTCCATATTTTTAACACAAATTACACCGATTATCATATCATCGATCGTTACAGTGGCAGAAAAGTGAAACAATAAAAATGTTGAAACCAAATTGACATCGGATTATTTTTTTTCAACGTGGTATTACCTAAAAGTTAGGAGACGAAAAGATGATTTTGATCTCGATCGACGTGGATTTTCCAAACTTAGATCTGATCGGGTTTTGACTTAGATTGGTACCGTACCTTTTGAATTATGTAGAGACCGGTATTCCAAAAAATCAAATAAAAACGACGTTATCTTGGGAATGGATGAACGGATTTGAATGATAATCGGTACTGTCAGGTTTTTTTGGTGGCTGATCATGAATCTGAGGTAAGATTCGCGAAATCGAAAATGGTGAATCCCATGTGGTGAAAAAAAAAAAAAAATAGAAATATTCGGATTCTGGCTAGAATTTGTAGATGAAGGTTTTATGGGTTGCCGATAATGAACCCAAGATCCTTTTTCCAAAATTTGTAATGGTGGATCCATTATAGTGGTTCAAAATTTGAAACATCGTCATACTTTCATGTAATATGGTGCCTGAAAGCTTTTAAATCGTTAATCGCGGATCTGAGTGTGTAGTTCGAAATTTGAATTGGATATTAATACATATTTTTTTTTTTTTTTTTTGTGAATTTGGAACCTGCAGCGTGAAAACGGGAAATTCAAAGGTTGGCTCACGATCAGCCTAAAGACGCTTGTTCCAAATCGTTTCTCGCTCGGGAAAAAATAAATATTAGATTGACAACCAAATCCAAGAGTGTGTCGAATTATCATTATCGCTACAGAGTGTAGGATTCAGGTCTCGACGGACGATAATTTTCTCCTTTTCGCTACCAGTTAAGAAAGATACGTAAATGAGGGAGAAAAAATTAAGATTTATACGCCTGTCCCCTTTCTTTCTTAACGAATTATGTTTCCCAAGCTTATATAATATGAATTTCAGGCACCCGTCCATTAACCAAGAGGTTTTAATGATATGCCTCCTGACCCTGGACAAACTCGTTCGCTCAGTTTTGTTCGGGCTGTGTTTTTACGCCGTTGTGATGAACGGTGAATTCAGGGGAGTTCCCAGCGGAGCAACGAGGGGCAAAGCAGGTTATCAAAAGAACCCATGGGCGGGAGTTTGATAAAAGGAGAGCTCTTCAGAGGGCGCGAGAAGATCAACTCATAAGCGTAAAAAATGGAGGGGTGGAGGGGGGGGGGGGGGCTGCTGCAGTCTCTGAGAAAACTGTGATTAATGTCGTTGCATTGTGTATTATATGTTGTATACTTGTCAGAGCGGATACTTGGTGAAAAGGGGAAAGAAGGGTCGCCGCGAGTATTCACAAAAGCTCCACGAAGCCGCGGAAAAACTTCTGCCTGTCCCGCATTTATCTGGAAAGGATGGACACTGGCAAAAAAAAAATTTAAGGACTCACCCAAAAACCCGGGAATGGCGCCGAGCGGCATGACGAAGAGGCTGACGAGGAGATCAGCAACCGCGAGCGAGAGGAGGAAGTAGTTTGTGACGTTATGGAGTCGTCGATCCAGGCCAACGGCCAGGCAGACAAGGATGTTGCCCAAGCCACCAGCGACTATGAAAACCGCGACGAAGAGGAAAGTCCAGTCGAACCGTTTGCCTTTGACGCTCCAGGATGGACGCTGTAAGCGACGCGTACACGTCACCGGTATGTCAGAGACCGTAGGATCGTTCGTCGCTGAGCACTCGAGCAACTGTTGAAGCGAACGGGTTGTTAGATGTATGAAATGTGTTTGAAAGTCGGCGATGGTGAAGGAACCGGAAACGTTGAAGATGATGATGATAGGAAACGATGACTTATAGACGTGGGAAGAGTTGTTTTGAAAGGCTTTGGAGAGGTTGAAAATCTGAAAACGAAGATGAAGAAGCAAATTAAATTGATGGTTAAGTTAAGGAAAGAGGAGAGAGACGCGTTTTCGAAGCTTTGGCGGATGAAAAGATGGTGAAGTCATAGGTGAAATAAATTATGTAACTTCAAGTGACAAAAGTTGGTCTCGCAAGGGTTGAAAGGTGAAAAGATGTTGAAGGAATTAAAGAAGCAGATTAAGAAAAATGTTACAAGGTTGTGAGAAGCAGAAAAAAATGTTTCAGTAGATTTTAAGTACAAGGAAAAGCTGAAGGAGGTAATTAAGAAGCAGATGGAGTAGAAGATGTGATTGTAGGTAGCAAAATTTACTTTGGAAGGTTTTAAAAGTAAAGAAGAAGCTATAGGAGAATATTTAAAATCAGGTGAAATGGAAGATAAAACTATAAAAAGGCAAGGAAGTTGTTGTGGAGGGTTTTGAAAATGGAGACAAACTGAAGATATCGAAAAAGCAAATGAAACTGACAGTGTAAATTTGTGTAACAAGATTAGATTTCAAAAATTACAAAAAAAGACAACAAAAGACAAAGAACCAGATGAAATGAAAGGTACGGCTATAATGTGTAGATGAAGTCGTTCGAGTATATTTTGAAGATAAGAGAAAGGCGAGGAAGCCGATGAAGAAGCAAGCTTAATAGAAGATACACAGCTATAAGAAATTGAGAAAGTTGTTCGAGAAGGTTCTGAAGATAAAAACAATCCGAAGAAGACCACTTTTCGGTATCCGAATGAAAAGAAGAATACTACCAAGAGAACGGATGAAAAGTTTAAGAATTCCTGCATCTCACGGCACCAGTTCAACAACATGATCACGAAATGATTTGAAAATGGAAACGCTTGGAAATGGAAGAAATCAACAAGTGGATGAAACAGGTCGAAATGTCAATCATGCGACAAAATCCTGGAAGACAACGAATACTAACCTCTTCAAGTACCGTGGAGTTGCAGTCTCTGAGCATGGGGAACTGGGTAAGGAACATTCCCTCGACGTTTTCGAGGCCGCTGAGGACGAGGGATACGTTGACGTCACAGTCGAGGTAGTCGCATGGTCTGCATAACAGGGCCGAGTCGTATTCAACGGTGCAAAAGTGATCATACGGGGCCCATAGGGAGGTACTTGAATCGGCAGCACCCTGTCCGAGACTGCAGCCGGACAGGCAACCGTTGAAGGGAGTGTCGTTGCAGCTGGTCACATGCCGAAGCACCGTGGTTAAGTTGCTCGTTAAACTGGTCGATAGATTCCCACCGCTCATCAACATCTTTGTCTCAACAATGTCACATTGTTGCCAGTGGCTCTTCTCAACCCGCGCATCCTTATGCCCGGTCCTCCTCTCCAGCTGCCCAAGCCTTTCTTTATTTCAAACAATATTTACCTCCCTTGCGGTAGCTTCATTTCGCATTTTCCTTCCCCGGATACACTGCCACGCTTTATTACCGACTCTTGCAAGCTCCTCAACGGGCTTCGTATTCTCCCTCGATCCCGCCATCGTCATCGCATGATTCGTCAATACTCGTTACGGTTCTTATTTTCCACTCTTGATCTACGTCAGCTGAAAATTAGAGCAACACAGTTTATCAGGTCAATTAGGTCGGGAGCTTTTGAAAATTCAAGATATAATTAAACCCATTTCAATGGGGAATCTATTAAACTTTAGGCCGTCGCTTGGCCAAACTATAGTCATATAATATAAATGTGGGTTATTGGAATATACATTAAAATCAGCGGGGATTTAAAGGTTAAGAGGGTGTCTGGGTCTATTTCGACATTCACGTATGAACTCCAAATATCGATGTCCACGTGTCCGATCGTGAAAAAGGGCTTAAGAGCCCCATTCTAGACACAATTCTGAACAAAAACACTACAAGCATTTTTATTTGAGGCAGAAATAAAAAAATGGCATAGATTCTAAAAAATTGCAACAGTAAATTTGTAGAATTCATTCCATTTCAAAGTCCCAAATTCCAAAACAACAAAATGGCGAAAGGGCATAACTACGACTAGTCAAAGTTCCGAAAGTGAGAATATGAGGAAATTTTCAAATCTGAATCATCAAAGTTTTGAGTGATCGAAGATTTTCAGTACCGTTAATTTCTGGCTTGGTAAAATTTCACCACTTTGATCTCTCATTGTTTTGGATTTCGATATTTTTATATGCGGAATCATAGTTATTCTAGTTTTTGGTTTTTCTCATTTCTTATGCCCACTCGTTGAGTAGCCTACGCTGTGTGAGAATGTTTTAATTTTCGGGACTTTACTACGTAAAAACTTTATCTGTCGGAATTTTGCTCTATTGGGACTTGGATTTTTGGAATCCTGCATTTCGGAACTATGAACCGAGGAGTTTCCAACTAATCGAAACTTTGTTGTTTCGTAAGAGTTCGACTTCTTTACTCCAAGTTTCGCAACCAAATAATTGAAATCAGGCGCTTTCGTAACTTTTCAAATTCAGAACTCCAACTCTGCCCCCAAAAATCTAACTAGTCTGTATAAAAGAGAAAAGGCGCCACTTCTCACACGTTTCACGGGCACGGAAAGTGGGATTCTCGATACACATGTTACAAAAAAACCCAAAACCACTTTTGCATGTTTATTGCGCAATTTCACCAAACGCATAAAATTCGGCATGCTTCTAATTAATGAACCAAAATATAAAGAGAGATGGAACGACCCTTCACCGAGTGTATAACATCTTCTCGACCGACTTATTTCGAGAACCGTTAAACGCCCGGCTCTCCGCACTGGTAACACGATTCCCAGATGGTAACCTACTTGTGTTAACATCGGCTCACTCTCAATCCTGAAAGCTTCATCCGTCAAACCGACCTAGCCCACAGTACGTATAACAGTTCGGAAAACATTCTAGATCTTATCTCGAATCACCCTTTTCCCGTCGACACTTGCCAGAAAATCAACTCCCGCAGAGTTTCGCCTCGAGCGATGAATTCCCTCTCGACGTTTTCAAGATCACGATCAACGAACGATTTGAAGATCACGACCAACGCTTCTTTGTAGACATTATAACGACACCTACGGTTCCTCAATTCGTGGAAACGTGACTGCAGAAATTTTCATTAAACTTTTGACTGTACGCGAGAAAGAAAATTCACCGACACTGGGAAGCCAAAATCCGAAAATATTTTACAAAAGCTTGAGTCTCAGTTAAATTTGGATTAAAATTGAAATGACGTGTAACAAATTTTACAATCAATGAATTAGATGTCTTCAAAATAACTATTGAACTGATATTCTATTTGAAACGTGTAGGGGGAAAAAAATAGTAAGAATAAAAATATAAAACACACCGGATATCGTCGGAGTGAAACATAGTATAGTGTGGTGTTTCATTCATCACCGTCATATTTCTCGTTTCATTCCCGCAGCTCAGTGACAACTTCATATTATACATGGTACACCTATTTCATTCCCCTAGGGTTTCATTTCTTATCTTTTATCGTACACAACATCTGTCGCGATCCTGGCCGCTAAGACGAGAGCTGCGGTTTCACCGGGGAAAATTTATCGCTCCATGTTTACCTTGCTACGCGTTACCACCACCCTTAAAACAGGTATATAATGTATAATACACATCCATGTATAGATATATATATTGTATACCTGCACCCACTTACACCTTGGGGTGATAATTCACGACAGCAATTTATGTTTTTCTTTTTATCACCGAAGAAAAACGGACAAAAAATATATGTGTAAATAAATAAACAAAAACGAAAGAAACCGGTGGAGGAACTAAATGTGAATAACAAATCTACGCTCTCCTCGTTTCATGGCGTCACGTTGTTCAAAACGGAAGCACGTACTCGGTTCAAGGCGGTACCCCATATAAGAATTTTATATTTAATAAGTTTTCATGGTCTGTTATATGCATTTCATAAGCTTCACAAACATTCCACAGGATTTTAAACCATTGAATAGTGTCCGGAATTCACTCACATCTCACAGTATCTAATATTAGCAATAGTAGCAACAATGGCAATGATAGTAAAAATAGTGAAATGATAGTAGTGGCAATAGTTTTGATAGCGATGACATTAGTCAAGTGTTAATAGGGGTAGTGGTGGTAATACTGGGAATAGATGTGATAGTGATAATAATAGGAAAACGGTAGTAGTAGCAATAGTTGTGATAGTGATAGTAATAGTAATAGTGCAGTAGCAATAGCGGCAATAGTTGTGACAGTGATAGTAATAGTTGAGTGGCAATAGTTGTGATAATGATAACATTAGTCAGGTGTGAATAACGGTAGTCGTGACAATAGTTGCGATAGTGATAATAATAGTGAAATGAAAACAGTGATAATAGTGATGGTGATGATATTAGATGAGTGTTGATAGTGGTAGTGGTGCTAATACTGGCAATAGTTATGATGGTGATAATAATAGGGGAACGGTAGTAGTAGCAATAGTTGTGATAGTGATAGTAATAGTGAAGTGGCAATAATGGCAATAGTTGTGACAGTGATAGTAATAGTTGAGTGGTAATAGTTGTGATAATGATAACATTAGTCAGGTGTGAATAACGGTAGTCGTGGAAATAGTTGCGATAGTGATAATAATAGTGAAATGAAAACAGTGATAATAGTAATGATGATGATATTAGACGAGTGTTAATAGTGGTAGTGGTGGTAATACTGGAAATAGTTGTGATAGTTATAACAATATGGAAATGGTAATACTGTCAATAGTTGTGAAAGTGATAGTAATAGTGAAGTGGCAATAGTGGCAATAGTTGTGATAATGATAACATTGGTCAAGTGTTAATAGTGGTAGACGCAGCAATAAGAGCAATAGTTTCAATCGTGATAGTAATAGTGAAATGAAAATGATCGTAATAGTGACAGTGATAATATTAGTCAAGTGTTGATAGTAGTAATAGTGACAATTCCAAAACTATAATTTCATACTATCTGACGATCATTTTGGAAGCAATTCACGCGACTTTATACGCATATTACAACATCTCGTATCGTTTAAAAAACATGTATAATTTGATGGAATTTTTCAAGTATTTCATGGTATTTTAAGCAATGCTGTTCCAACTATTCTACGAGTAGCTATCCCCTCGACTCGATTTCACCGGCCCCGCTCCTTGCTGCTGCTCGGTTGCTAATGGTGCTACAGCTCTGCTTTTACTATCCTTGCTTCCGCATTACGTTGTTACAATTTTATGACCCTCAGTTTTTCCGCGTACGTGACCTGAAGTTCAGGGTGCAGGATATCCTTCTTGGAATTGACTCACTGGTGTGATTCGACCAGTAATCTCAGTTCACGAAGAGAAATATAAACGGAAACATTGAAGCGTTGTCCTCGAAACATTTAACTCCAACGCCGACGATTACGAGAAACTGTTTTTCATCAAATTTTTAGAATTCAAAATTAGCTGAATCTGACTTATGTTAGTGAGAGTTGAACAGAACAAGATTATCAAAAATTCCATCAAGAGAAAGATTAATATCACTCTTACGCACCTTGCGAAAATCATATCGAAAACGTTGCTATGAGAAAAAAATAAAAATTCTCTACCGGCATCAAAAATAGTTCATTGATCATCGATAAAAAAAAAAAGTGTGAGCCATCTGGTAAACGTATGCACGGAAAAAGAATTCCACTAATCTATATACATACCGACTAGTTTACATTAATTTATTGTAGACGTAAAAGCGGTGAGGAAATGATAGCGTGCAGCCTACTTGAAAGAAGGGGTAAAAAAACGTGTTTAATGAGCTGTCAAAATATTTTAACGATCCTTTACTTAATATAGTAAATAAATGAACGAATGTGGTTTTCGTTAAGCTCACATCGTATCATACATATGTAAAGAAGACCATACAGACGGGCACGCGTATCGCGAGTAATAAAGTTGTGAGATTTTCTCATACCCGTAATGTACTCTAAGCACACACGGGTGATGACGAATCGAGTTTGCGAATGTACAGCTGTATTCGCACGCGAGGATTCACACACAGGTGTAATAAATCAGCAGACGCGTTGACGCAAACGCAAACGCGTTTGAGCAATCAAATAAACGCTCATCGGTTGCACAGAAATATAACTACCCGATTCGGACTTGTTAAAAAAAAATATACCACCTTTCTTTCTTCATCGAAATTCATTTTTTCATTTTGATAATTTTGAGACTACGGTAACACAGGTATCTAGGGAAACTGTATCATGGATCTAGGAATAGAATGGAAGGCGCATAAGGTGAGAGCATAGGCGCAGGACGTGACGTAAGGGGAAGTCGGTTCAACGCCATATTGGAAGTTCCGCTCGTGGTGCTATCTGGTGAGCAAAATAAGATGCTATACCAGTTGTATGCAATTTGGCTAACTACATCGGTGATCTTTTAGGTTAGGGACGCTAACATTTGCCGCCAGGCGGCAACACATGTGCAACTTCCAAGATGGCGCAACCAATCAGAGAGCCTCGTGCCACCTCGTACCCTTTACGTAATATGTCTTCATCCCCGCGGTGATTGCTCTCACCATTTTATTCCGAGCTCCGTGAACTATACAATGATGAAATTACTTAGTATCACCAGCCGCCATCTTGTGGGTAAAAGTCGGCTACCCAATCGAGTATTTGTTTTAAAACAAAATTTTCAACCCCATATGTCATTCTGCTTTTACTCGATACTGCAAAATGAAAGTCTGACAGCCTGCACGAAGCTTTTAGTGCCCTAGTAATCGTACAAATGACTTAAAACACGATCAGCTGATCGCCAACTCTCCGCCATATTGTTGTCCAAATTCATATTGATATATGAGAAGCTAGCATATTTTTTATATTATTTTTGAAGATAGAAGATGGGGTACATACAAATTATGGGGATTGAAACGGATTAGATAAAAACGAGAATCAACAACAGGATCGTGATACTAAAATTTTTAGCAATTATTATTCAAAATTAATTCTGACACAGAACCGATCGCTGTTTTTTCCTCGACGTCGTGTTTAATCATTTGATTCATGATCAGGGTTTCGAAATTAGTTTTTGTTATGGTTCTAATTTTTTTTTTTTTTTTTTTCTACGCGTCTTTCTTCGGTGTATCTACAATATTCTTTTTTTAATCCCGTCTATGGAGAGCTTGTACGTAAAATATAAACAGCTGGTGCGCGTAACGCGTGTTGCGAAAAATTCCACTTAGTTTAAACCTATTTCGAGCTGACAATGCGGTTCCCGGCGGTAAGAGAAATATAAATTGAGACCGAACATCAGTCAATGTCAGGCCGACATGAACGTTTTACACCTCGGAGTCAACCTTCGTGTCTGTATTATTCGAGGTGCGCGTGAGAGGAATTCTACAAATGCATGCCAGGCGACAATTCCGGGTATAACTTAATGTGGCATGATCGACATTTTGTAATTTCATAGGTGACTCGAATTGTTCAAACATGGGTAATAATTTACACAAAATGGCCAAACGAGCCCCGAAATAACTCTGATGACAGCTGGAAACAGCAAAAATAGTCCGAAGACAAATGTACAATCATTTAAAGTTGTAAAGAAATTCTATAAAAAGTTTCGCAAGTACGGAAAATCGCTGAAAGTATTACCAAAAGTCTAAGTTCAGTGTAAAAATTATATAAAATGGCTAGAATCGGTCCAAATAATTTGCAAGCTGAAAAACTACGACCAAAAATATTTTCTAAATTGTTCAAAACACTCGAATTCGGATGGAATGGTATTCCAATAATAAATTTTCAACCACTTTATGGAAAATTGATATGTCATCAAAGCTTGATGCAAAATTCAATCAAAACAGGAAACGAGAACGAGGCATTTATTCTGTCATTCGCTTTTATCACCGTTGATGCGTAACTGACGAACATCAGATACATCAAAGGTACGGGAATTTGAGAATTCGAAGGGAACTCTGATCGTCACAGAAATTTGTTCCGCGGGCGCTTGCAATTATACCAAACGCGTGGCTGAAAGCTTATCCGTTGACAGCCACGTTTGGCTCAGAATGGCCTGGCATTTCAATTACTTTCAACTATTAATTCTAAAAAGTAGCAAAAGTCACCAGGATATTGATGGCTTAAAAAAAGCATGCGGTATTTTCAGGTCTATTGAGCCTCAAACATACGATGGAGGAAAATTGTATATTTTTTTACGAGTATCCAATCGAGAGCCTTGAATAATTTTAAAAAAATTTGCATCCACGTTAAACAATTTTAGGTTGGCAAAGAATAATAAATTTCGGGATCGTCAAAAGATTGCCATGAAGTGAGTTGAGAAACTCAAATACACGTCAATTCCAGTGAGTTTCGCTATTGATTCACCTCATTTCAGGGTCTTGAAATCGTTTCAGCGGATTTCAAGCTTATAATAGCTTAAATAGCGCGCCTACTACGTAATTAAACTACGAGAAGACGCCAAAGAATCAACATCTAATCAATATCTCGTAGCCCACATTTTCAATCTATTTGCACGTTTCAATACATCCAATTTTACAATCATATTTTTTTTTTTGTTTTTTTTTCATCAGACGAAGTCTAGTCACATTTTTCCAAAGTGGTAAATGAGAACATAACAGTCCTCACAAGTTTATAACAATTAAAAGTGTAAATCCATCTACGGGAATGAAATCTATATAAGGAAAACCGTAAAATCCGCCATTGAAATAGGAACCTGATTGGGCAACAATAAAGAAGAGTAAAAATCAAGTAAAAACAACAAACTGTTATTATTTATGAAGAAAAGACTGGTCATGAAATAATTGTCGCATTAAATTCAAAAATGAACATTTATGTACAGAAAAGGCGTATTTTAGTCTTGCGAATGAATGAATAAATGATTGAATGATCGAAAATAATTAATATATACAACTTCGTTTATACATGTTTATGTATAACTCTGATTTATTCATTTATTAAACAAAAATAAAATGTATACAGTTTACCTAAAAATAGAGAAATTCATTCAAAATTGATTAGAAAACAAAATTGAATGATCCTACATCCTTGAATATATTTCCAAACAATTTTCTTTATACATATAGTTTGAACCTTGTATCCTCGATATAATTTTTTTTTTTTCGTGTGTTTACGGACATTTTTTGTGATGACAATACCTGTTACAAGTTTTGAATAATTTTCAAAGATTTTACAGTATCCTAAAATGCATTGCGGGCCTTCGATGATTTGCTAAAGTGATAGAAGATATTTCATTCAATAAGCTAAAGAAAAAATGTGGACAATTTTAAATTTAAAAAAAGGCACAATTTCGAAAACCTTCTCTTGGAATTTCAAAATAGTTGAACCTTTTAAGAATGGAAGATTTTCCAAGATTCCCCGACGTTTCCAAAAGTTGCATCTCTATTCTGACGATTCTTAATAAAGATTTTAAAAATGTGATACGTTATTTTGAGAAGCTTCCAAAAAGAACTTACTCAATCAGTCTACAATACGATAAGAAAAATTCAATTTCAAGTTTTCAAATACCTGTCGCGATTTGAAAGAAAATGATATCATAACAGACGAGTCGTTCAAAACTTAAGCTAATTGATTCACGGTTACATCATAAATTTTGGTAGCAGGTTGACTGCATTTTGACTTTCACAGATTTCAAAAACAGTACTTGTCAATGTATCCCAATTTGCGTGGGAAATTTTCTGAATGAAATTAAAGCGGTTCGCGAATGAAAGGCAAAAAGAGTAGGGGAGGGTAGGGAGGGGTGAGGGGGGGGGGGGGGAGAGTTTTCACAGCTTGAGCGAGATGACATATAGGTAGAGTTGGTAAAAAAAGCTTTAACGATACTCCCTAATGGCTTGCTAAACCAGATGCGGTCTATTTTAATCAATGCGGGAACGGAAATTGAAATCACGGTAGAGTGATCCAAAACGTTCGTGAAAATTTCGCCACGCCGTGGAGAAGAAAACTCGAGGGAAAAAAGTATTCGTATCATCTGATCTCCTTCGTTGTTTCAAACCCAAATTACATAGGCTGAGAGAATGAAAACTGGTGTTTTGAAAACGACCTCGAAAATTTGAAACCTGAAAATGACGAGTCCGAAAAACGTTTTACAGCTTATCGATTCAAAAATCTGTGCGAAAATTAAATTTTTAATGCATACGGATTCCGTATTCCTTGCATATTCGTGTACACGGTACGCATGGAAGCGTAGCTTGTATGGATTGTCATCCATCAACGGACGTAGAGGGAAAATGAGGTGGGGGCGTTGAGAACAAGGCGAAGAAATACGAAAGGAAAGAAAAAAAGTCCAGGGAAACAAAGAAGTAGAAGAAGAAGAAGATTTTCAGAACTAATGGATTGTAACCGGCTATACAAACACGTCCGATCGTCGATCTATCCTGAACGAAAATAGCAAATATCTATTTATAGAGGAAAGATAGGCGGGCGCATGAAATGCCCAGAGTGTTGTAAAGCTTGTCAGAAGCTGATGAAAACCTTCAAACTTTAGCAGGTAATTCTCGTGGTAATTCGCAGCTCATTTATGCCGGATGTATCAACTTGCGGCCGATCGGGCGTAACTTTTACCGCTGATTTCTCGGATGCTTTTAGAATTTGTTAGTAAAAAAAAACTTGTTTCCCCCGATTTGAAAAAAAAATCTTTCCCTACTTTTAAAACGATTTTTCTAAGAATTCCCTCCGTTGTTTATCGATCTCACACCGAAATTCCGAAACATTCTGCAAAGGCTGAAGGCGTTTGTGGAAAAGAGAGAGAAAGAGAAAAAAAAAAAACACCCAAAAACCCGACAGTAATTTCGTGAGTTTTTCTTTCAGACAAATTCAGCATTTATCGAGACAACGCAGTAAATTTTTTCGAACAAGCAGAAATGTTCTGGAAATTGCATGAGGGACGAATTTTGAGGACTTATCAAAAAAAGAAAAGTCAAATTTATATGCAGATTTCGAGTCGAAAATCTCAATCTCGCCAATTTAGAGACAGGTAGAATGTTTGGAATTAGTTTGGAGTACCTGAAACGTAACGTTCGACAATCTTAGGTAAACACAATTATGTCTGTTATGAATTTAATTCTCTTCAAACTATGTGAAACAAAATAAGCCTGCTTGTTTGCAGCTTCTGAAATTGTTTAGAGTCTTTTCTAAGAGTTCGGGTTTACTTTCCGTACGAGTGATGAAAGAAATGCGAATAATCGGATAAGAAAAAGGGGAACAAAAATGGTATTAAAAACAAAAAAGTGAATATCGTTCCAAGAAATTACGGCGGGCAAAGAAAGAAGCCCAAAAATTAACGAAGGGCTCGATTTTGGTTGAAATTGATCGGGAGGCGTTAATTACACCCGAGTAACTCGATAGCCACGCTGCTAAAGCTTTCCAGCAAATGCAATCAATTAATTTCTACTCAAGTATAATACCGGGTGTCTCCATTCAAATTTGTTTCGAGCCTTGAGCAAAATATACATACTATTAAAATATTAATAAAAATAAAAGAAAAAAAAAGTGAAAACACGTTCACAGACCTCAGCCGAAGCAAGAAGCTTGAATTAAATGTCCGTAACTTTGTTCCGATCTTCAAAAAAAATAGTATCGTACAAAAAAAAAAAAAAAAACAAAAAAAAAAATTTAAGCACCTTTCAATTATATTTTACGTAATTATTTTGCATTGAATCAATTTGTTAGTGCCCAAGTAATATCAGTGAAATAGAACATTTTTCATCGATAAATGAAACATCTGCAATAGTTTTCGACAGACTTAAATGAAACTTGCAATAAACGGAAAAAAAACGTAACGATAAGTTTCATATCTTTTCAATCTCCTTACAAGTTTGCTGCGATAACTCCGAAGAAATATATTTCGAGTTGTGAAAAGTTTGTTCAAATTCGGACACCCGCTATATTGCATATTCTACTTTACAGGCGCACGAAGAGTTCTTTAGGGTTACGTAGAGTATAGGTATACGAGGATGGATCAACTAAATGCTGCCGCGAACATGAAAGAAGAGTCGATAAGGGTGTAAGAAAGAAAATCTGGATCCACGATCAGCGACACGTACATAATACCATCCCACCTATACACCCTAAGAAATTCAATTACGATACGAAATGAAAGACGATTTGCCATCCGGCTCACGTTTTTTCGCCCCCCTCTATCATTTCGCGCTTTTCTTTAGCTACATCCACTTATTTTAATAGCCACCTTTGCGCTCTTCCCCTTTTCTGACTGTCGTTTTCAAGCTTGTAATACATTTTTCGTGTACTCGTATTTATGCGGCGAGAAAAAAAAAAATGTACATATTCCGATAGAGGATGAATTAAAGAGTGGAAATTTTTGTAACTCACATTTTTAAGCTCAGGATTATTCCCGGTATTCATTCTCTTCGTTCGATTTTTTACGTAAATTGTTGAAAAAGCAATACGTGAATTTCTTAACCGAAGCCTGAAAATCTTTTTTGGATTAGTTGACATTGGATTTTAATAATTCTCACCGTCACTTTTCATCGCTGCCTAAGTAACTTTTCTCAAACTGATTCTTGGGATTATAATTTTTACCTCATTCTTATTCTCGTATATCAAATATTTTCGAAAGATATTGAATCGGTTTTAAAACCCGTTAAAAACTTTTTAGACCGTGCTAAATTCGATAATAAAAGCGATACCGGTCACTTTTTTGTTCCGATTCTAACCGTTCTTCACCGCGTAGAAAACAAAAAAAAAAAGGATAAAAAACTCGCGAACGCGTTTCAAAAGCGAGTAAAGCATTTATGGTACTTATCGAAATTTTTCGATCCAATTCGATATCTCGTAGATTCAACGTAGTAAACGGATTTCTAGAAACGTCGATGCCTTTGAGACTGGTAAAACAAATCCGACAAGAAAAATCGTTCAAAAAATACCGTAGAATCTATTGACGAAAGAACTTTTCAGGGAAATTATTGGCTCGTTCTTATTTTCGAGGTAACTCAGTTTTGAAAAGCTTGCGAGAAGCTTTCGGGACTACTAAAAAGCATTCGTTCGTCCGTAAAACCGGATTAAGACAAATTTACCGTTCTTCTGTGCGATTCGTTTTTTTTTCTTTTTTTTTTTTTTTTTTTTGTTTCCACCCCGTTGCGCGCCCGAGGGTCCGAAAAATAATTAATCCTTGCTTTGAGAAAACTGAAAAGCTTTCTGGACTACTCAAACTTCGGCGAGGTGAATAAATCGTTCCCTTCACCCCCCCCTCCCCGCTTCCATCCTTTCCGGTACTTCCGGTAACGGATTCCCTTCGCTTTCCGCTCCCGCAAAATCTCAGACGGTCAATTTTGTCCCATTCCGAATTGGAGGAGGAAAATGGAGGCGCGGAACGGCTTCCTGGGACAATATTGGCTCCATTGATGCGACAAACTCGGTCGGCGGACAAACCGCGGACATAATACTCCGCATGTCATATTGTCCACGTCTGTATTTCTCATATCGGGTTATTTACCGGCCTGCATCCAGCGTTTGCCAAGGCATACGATACATGTACACATCCCTCGCAGACGCGTATCGTGTATGGGGCATTCCGATCGGGATTAAAAAAAATGATGTTTCAAATTTGTTAAAAATTGTGTTTTTTACGTCACAGCATATCGGGCGAAGAACACCGCTACGTTTGGTACGAATTTTTTGTCTGTAAGACGGTGAGGTTTGCCATTTTCGATACGTCTGTCTTCTAGGATCTGGAAGGGATTGTGAAAAGTTTTGCAAAACGCGTTGTTTGATAAAACTTTCGGAATCTCAGCAACGAATCGAGTTTTAGTCACGACCGATCACATTCGTATGTACGGTTTTACCGGAACTCGTGGAATGCCCTGTAGGTACGTTATATTTGTACTGTCTGCCACCCGGTATCGACGATATATGTAATTTTTCCCCGATGAAAGCACAATTTGAATCCAATTTTCTATACCGATTCGGTTTCCATTCCCTCCTTCACTCTTGCCAAATATTTGTTTTCCGATAAGAATCGATAACGTGAAAAAAAAAAATAAAATCTTACAATCGGAATATACCGATTTCCTAATTACTCGAACAAAATCTTCAACGACCTAGATCGTGCGATCTGTAAATAAAAAATAAAATCCCTGGACGAAATTCTCGGGATTTCATCGTGAGAGAATCGAAGCTGGCAATTCCGAAAAAAATTATATAGATCGTTTCTTTTATATTCTTACGAAGGTTTTTGTAACTCGTGAAATATCTGAAATCGTTTGAAAAAAAAAAAAGAAAAAAAGGAAACGAAAAAAGAAATGTGAAAAATATACGTGCGGGATTTGTACAAGAAAATAAACGCGATACGCGTTTCTTGGAATATTTCTTCCACTTCGAATTCACGTCCCGATTTCCCTCCTTCGAATTTCATCTACTTCCCCTTCTGGACTGACAAACGCAATCTTCCGTTTTTCGACTCTCTTCGTTACTTTACGGTGAAACCGTCGTCGATCGGGTAAAACGTCAACATCCAATTCTATGCATTTGTATACACGTATATACGATGTGTACGAAAACTTTTCTCATTACCGGACGAACTTTACACAGTTGACTACATGCATACGATAATATGCATGTGTTGTATAAATGCGATCTGAAATGCTACACATTCTCGAGTATCCTCCATTCATCTTGTTCTGAAAAGAAAATTCTGAGAAATAACGAGACACTCGTTATTTTCTTATTTTTTAACTCTCCTTTTACTTCTTTGATCCATTTCGGCATGAATGAAATTTGTGTATCAGTGTTGAAAACAAAATTCAACAAACGATACTAATCACGCAGAGAATGCGAGAAATTTTAGCAATGGCTATAATTAAATTCTCTATAATAAAATTAATAATAATAATCAGAGACCAAAGTTCTTTACGCAATCAATTAACATACACAAATCTTTTCTCATCGTGATCGACGAAGCTGATGCATTTCAAGCCTGAAGAAAAATACACAAATGAGCAAGGCATTACGGTACATAGATTTGAATACACAAAAATTCTGTGAAAACTTTTTTCTTTCCTCGCTGGAATGAGAAATGTGAGAAAAATGGAAGACGGTAATATTGACGAAGCAGAATTTCGAACATTGATTCAAGTATAGTTGACGAATGACCTGCAAAATGTTACACTTTACGTTGATTACCAAAATGGGGTGAAAGAAATTCATCGGTATGGATAAACGATGCTGTGAAAGTGAGAAAAGCGTGAAATAGAACAAGTCCGGCGGAGGAGAGGAGAAAAAAAAATAATTCAGGAATAAAGCAGGACGAAATATAACAACGATAATGACGCGACAGGTGGAAAGGATGCGGGAGAAAGAAAATGAATTTTCGGTCTCGGTGTAACGATGAAGGGGTTTTAGCCGGGCTTCCTTCCTGAATTACTACCTTCAATGCAACAGCCGACAGTCGCGGTATGAGGATCACGATCTCGTGTGTGTGTGTGTGTATTTGTTTACACATATGTACATGTAACAAAGGGTGAAGCGCAGCTGGCGGGGGGTAACAAATGATTCTTCCCTGCTGCGAGCTGTCACCCTCAGCTGCAGAATTTCTCCGGCTCGTGTATATTTCGAGTTGATAAAAGCGGGCGTCAATTTCCATGTAAGTCTGATTCTCGACGAAATTTGACAATTTCGGAATAATGTTTCACCATTTTTCGCTCGTCAGGTAATTCTGTCTGGCTTATTTTTTTTCAACCCCTAATTGTTCCCGACTTTTGAGTGATTTTTTTCAAAGTCGAAGCTTTGAGAAATCGATCAACCCCTTGATTGTCGGTGATACACGTGTGGGTGGTAAAAAAGTCGTGCTACACACGTGTAGGGATTTGGAAAAGATTTTTCTGATACATCGATTTGACTGTAATTTGGCAAATCGTCGTTTTTGAGGTTGCTGAATCCGAATCTGAAATCGGATTTCTAAAATTCGAAATGGCGGATTCAATACGGCGGACGCAAATACGAAAAATTTTCTTCTTATAGTAGCCTGAGAAATTCAGTAAAACAAGTATCGTTAAAAAAACTGTTTGAATTAAGAAAAACGAGGTACGCGTAACCATTTTGCGCAATTGTAGATCCTTTTTTGGTTATTGCAACGCAAAATCAGGTTGTTAGGTTTACTCTACTTTTTGTAGTTAAACAAGGCTTTAACGTCAATTTATTCTTGCACAAGCATTAAATTTTCGCAACAGTTATACAAGAAAATATAGTAACAGCGATCGTAATGAGAAAGAATAGTAACGGATACTAGAGTTTCCGGTAACAGCTAGAAAACTAATTTTCATTTTCTACCTAGAACTGTATTTTTCGATTGTGGTAAAAAATGAAAATAGTCAAGGACTGAGCGGTAACCGGAACTAAAAATTTCTCTCAGTGCTGAATCCGACTTTCAAATCGAATTTCAAAATTTACAATTGAAAATTTGAAAAGTAGTCGGATTTCGACAGAAATTTGTATCTTTAGAGGTTTGTGGTCGCGAATTTTTGAACTTTTCTACTGACTCTGAAATCAACTCAATGAAATAAAAACTGAAATTTTCTCCCGCCGTATTGAATCCACCGTTTTGAATATTGAAAATCCGATTTCAGATTTGCTTTCAGCGACCCCAAAAATCGTAATATTGAAATTGTAGGTTAAATCTATGAAAATTTTTTTCCAACGCAAAAGCGTCACGAAAATCTCATTTTCATTAAGCGTATGGAAAATGTGCGACAGAAATTCCAACGCGCGTTTAAAAATTGTTACACGGTGACCTGAAAACGTGGAATTGACATGGAATTCCCTGTTCGTAGATTCGCATTGAAGTAGAAATTGTCGGCCACATCCCCTGAAATTCGTTCACCTTTTCTCTTCTGTTCGTTTCTGTTGCAACAGTCTCTCTTTTTATTCCCACTTCATTTCCGGCTCTTCGATTCCTTTCTCGATACGTATATTTGAGAAGGTATAGAAACATTTGAATAACAAATATGCTCAAGAGGAATAAACTTCGGCGAATTATCTCAGTCGTATAATCCTGTTAAAGTCAAACCCATCTCGTCAAAAAGCTGCGAGCAGTTTGCAATTTTCCATTCAGATTGTATCCCGTTTGTGTAACTCCGCATCAATATTTATGTACGTATAATAAATTTTGTATACAGAATAAAGTTGGGAGAGTATTTCTCAAGCCGTATTACGAAATTTAAGGAAAGACTGAGACAAATAACTGAATCGACGTTTCTTTATTTAGTGTTAAAGATTCTCGGAACTTTATTCATCGAAATATCGATATGACACTCTTGCTTTTATTTTCTAACTTATCGGTACCTAAATTGCGATAGTTCGTAAAAAACCGAATTCAATTCGTTTGTAATTGGAAACCGTGTAATTCTGTAAAGAGGGAAAGAATTTTTATTTGCAATACATTTTAACTATATCAGTCAACAAATTTTCCCGCGCGTGCGGTTTTTTGATTTACGAACTGACCAGTCCGATTATTTCTACAAGCACGGCTGCAGCAGTGTTTGAAATTATCAGCATTCGGCTGGCTTTTTGCCCACGAAATTCGCTGCGAAAATACGACGAAAGCATGTAGAAAATTAGTTGTAAACTAGATTATGCGAAACAAGAATAAAAAAAAAAAATAAACACAAAAATGTTGACCGTTAAATAAGTTCTGAATTACGTTGAAAAAGGGTTTAGAAGAAATAAAATTCCGTTTCTCAAGTGTAAAGAGAAGCATTGAATTAGCTACACCGTAAAATATCTGTACAGTAATAGACTATACATATATTTCTGGTAATTTGCCGTTTCATAAAGTTTATCAATTTTTCACGCCGAATTCCCAACGAAATTAAGTGATATTTGTTGAGTAGGAGAGAAATAAATGTCAAAACAATCGCTAAGCATACAAACAGAGCTGAAATAATGTAATAAACAGTTTTTCAGAGTATTTCTTAGCCTTGAAACGTGTAATGCGAAAATTGCTTCATATTGCAGTAACACCGATTTTCGGTGAAATAATGATAAACAATATTCAAAAACTTTTTGTAAATGGTCGCAAGTTCTTGAACAATATACCCAAAAACAAAAAAAAAAAAAACATGAGACAGATTTTTTTTTTTTTTTTTTTGGCACAATGAAACAAAATGCACGGTAATGCATATCTTTTCACAAGACATAAATAATGTTACATAAGGCCGTTGCAGTTTCTCAACCGCGAGCTTGTTACATGATACGAGTTGCAGCATATAATTCAAAGTTATATTCAGCTCGCCGCTCGAGTCAAGAATTAGATAAACGAGGAAAAAGACAAACCAGCTGTTCCTTAGCCCAGAAACAATTTCCAACCGTGTCGCTCTTTGTCATTCCGATGGTATTTTTATCAACAATTTGTCGGATTACGCGAATTAAGGTACGTTTGAATAATAACACGTTCAGAATAACATCCGCTTCAGTTTATTCGTAATGAATAAAATTTTACCCGCGAATATACATCAAAATTATGTTGGATAATTAATTCAACTTCGACGCGATTGAAGGAGTTTCGTTTTTTTTTTTTTTTTTTTTAATTGAAATTTGTTACCCTTCGTGAGAAATGATATTTCATTGAACGTAATAAATTTTCTAATATATCTGTTAAATGTTCACAAATTGAAATATCTTTTCGTGCTCGTAGTTGAAAAGTTATGTTATGAGGTTGAAATGATTTTTTGAACACGCATTTTTTTTTTTTTTTAACCAAATAACACATTTTTATTTCCACCTCCGTGAATTTATTACCCAAAAAACTTTTTACCACTCGCAGGATGAAGAGGAAAAAGAATTCATTTAGTAGACAAGAATCGGTTCTTTTCTTGATCGATATTATTTTGTTCATCATGTAATTCAGGCTGTTTTGTACCGGAAATTCGTCGAAAAAATGTCGATTTCGCACCCAGTTTCAATTTGATTTATGATCAAATTCGTTTACCACCTTCGAATAATAATCAAAGCATTTTTTTCGTACAACTTCGACGCGAGCTTAGCCGAGAATAGAAACTAGAAGGATGAATATACACATAGGCGTATGAATAGAGGTGTAATTTATTAAGATTATCTCGGTTTGTATAAGGCATTCCACCGTGACTCGCTTGGCATCCAACCCTGACCAACTCGAATTCGATAAATGATTCTTCGCATAGTTCTCGCAACTCTAGAATCAATGGGGTATTTCTTTTTCTTTTCTCTTTTTTTCAAAACTTGCTTTTGTAACACTGATAAATTCTCCTATAGTTCGAACAGAATTAAAAACAGATTTTTATTCCCCTGAGAACAACTTGCATAATGGGGGCGGAGCTTAAGCTCCGAATTTGAAAAGTTCCGAAAGCGCCTGATCCCGAATTATTCGGTGGCGAAACTTGAAGTAGAGATATCCAAGTTTTACGAACGTAAAAATATCGAAAATCCAAAACAAGGAAAGATCAAAGCGCTCAAATTTCACCAAGCCAAAAATTTACAGAACTAACAATCTTTGATAATACGGGAATTTTGATGCTGCAGATTTTCAAATTTTGGACTCGTCGGAATTTTGAGAGTCGAGTCTCGGAACATTCGAAACTGATGTTTCGTCAAAGTTTCGAATCTTTACTTTAAGTTTCGCCACGAAATGATTCGGAATATGGAAATTTCGGAACTTGTCAATTTCGGATTTTCAACAGCAATCCGTAAAATACCGTATTTGGCAAAAAAAGATTCACCGAATTTCGGTTTTCATTTTACTCGTTCGACAAATTTCGCAAAATTCGATTCTTACGAAATAATAACTTAATATCGAGTTGAAAAAAACAATAAAATTTATTTCAAAACGAGATTGTTTGCTGGTCGATGAAATCAACGAGGTGAGGAATTTTCGTGAAATAATAAACGGAATATGAGGTAGAGGCAAAAGAGCGAAAGAAACATGGCATAATTAAAAAAAAGAATCGCGAAGGAAATACGCATGAATGAAACTTTATCGGAACCAACTTCCGTCGCAATATTTCACGCCTCAACATCAAATGTTGCGATTTATCTCGAGGGAAAAAAGAAGGGAGAGAAAAATATGAGAGATGAAAAAAAAGTCGTGGCACGAGGAGCGAGCGGGAAATGTGTAGAAAAATGTGAGGAAGAGCGCAGTAAACTGATAAGGGAAATAAAGAAAGTGAAAGAGAATAATAAACGCGATATGTATGCTATATATGCGAATACGACAAATTACCGGAACTTTGAATATAAACTGTGAGCGAAAAGTCCAGGCGTTGGTTTTCAAGTCTATAACGCCATTCGATTTAGGAAAAGGGTTTTTTTTTTTGGCTCGTTGCTGATTGTTTTTGCAAAATTATCGCCGTTTAGTTGGAAATAAATTTTTTGCAAGAGAAGAGAAACACGTATATGCATCTTTTTTTATGCAGTAATTCTCGGTGTATTGTTATTGTTCAAGATTTTCAGACGGATGTAGTCAAATACGTGACAGAGAATAAATTTCAGATCGTTTCGTCAATACGAACACAAAATTTCGAAGACAAATTATTTACGTAGTAGGGAATATGAAAATACTTGCGATGAAAATTCATGAAAAATGTAACTCCCGGAGTCATGATTCTAATAAACTTCAGAAATAAATAAATAAATGTAAAAAAAAAAAAAAAACCAATAGGCAAGATAATGATAAATTTGTTTAAAAATTACTTCCATTTGTTTTTGGTATTTTTTAAGTCATTTTCAGCAAACTTTTTCGAAAATTAACTAACATCAGCGAATGTATGAAAATTCTGGAATTCCTATCACCGAAATAGACGATCCTTGATTAATTCTCGTATCGCAGCGAAAATCATAAAGCTTGTAATTTAACGAATAACGTTAATTAATTGGAGACCTAGCGGAAAACTATGTTGTATTTTTTGTATTGAAAATGCTGCCCAACTTTGGCAAGTCTTGCGAAAGTCTGAAAAATATGCGATAAGCTTGTCCAATTTTCAAGTTCGCGGAATAATTATTGATCTGAGAAATATGGGTGGGCTGATATTATGCGATATCAAAATTAATTGCAATTTTTATCAGATTTATGAAATTCTGTTATCGTGCTTTATGACACGCGTTTCGCGGAGGTTTGTACATACATAAAATGTGAAATTAGATATCAATCTGTGAAGCTTCGTTACGTTTCTCCGCTCTCAATTTTTTCAGGAATAAAACCGGAACCATGATCAATTTATTAAAAAACTTCAGTCGGTTCAGTGTCACTTTTGAGCGAAATTTTACGCTGTGTTTTACCTACTTTTGCGCGTTCAGCAATATTTGAGAAAATCTCGTACGAAGTGAAATCGAATTGAACTTTGTTTGAAACGCAAATTATTCTGAAACATTTCTTGGGGGGTATTTTTTCGTCATTTTCATCTTTTTCATCTCTCAGCTTTCAATCCGTAAGATTAGGGAAATGAGGAAATACTTTGCGCCATAAGAAGATAAAATAAATAGGACTGAGGATTCGGCATTTCCTTTCCCAATATTCTACGAAAGTTGTTCGAAGGTCTTCAAAATTGTGACAAAAGGATGCGTGATAAAAATTGAATGACGCTTAATGGAGTTTCACGTTTCAAAATTGAAAATTTTGTTCAATAATTTTGTCCTAATAATCGCAATTGTTTTCCGATATTCAAATTTGACAATCGCTCAAATCGACGGCGAACTCCATTTCACAAAGCAGCGATAATAAAATCGGAAACGCAAAAATCTACGAATTTGAATTGAGTTAAGATTCGTCGTTTCCTCAAATATAAAAAATAAAAAAAATAAAAATAAAAAAATCAGTTGCATTCGATCGCGCGATGATAAAAATATATCCTCAAATTTATACGGATTAAAAAAATAAGGTGAATAGAAAAAATGTTGGCACAAACTCGAGTTGATTAAAAAAGTTTGGAAGACGGGTGAAAAAAAAATATTATACAGATTTTTTATGTTCTTCGATAAATCTTTAATATTCCGATCACGTCTGTCAAATAATTGATAGCGTAATAATTCTCCTGACTTTGGATAAAAATAAATAAAACGAGCGATCAAACCCCGCAAGTTACATAGTTGTAAAATTTGATGAACACGGAATTAAAAGAATCGTCGCATCCTTTCATCGGAACGTAAATCACAGCTCTTTTAATACCGTATAACGTATAAGCACGTACGTGGAGGTGAAAGAAGAAGAATATAAGACAATGGATCAACAAAAATCAATCAACATGTTTATAAACGATTTCAATGATGTAACTTACAGGGATTAAACACAGCGTTGAGTAAATACGTAAAACCGAATGAAATACCGTTTCTTTCTTTCTCTCCTCTGGCTCAATCCCTTCTTTTTATAATCCCTACTTAGTTGTTTTTCCAGCTTCGCTCACAGTTCAGCAGCCTCGCGATTCTCGAGTTGGCACGCGAATTTACGCAGTCGTAAAAAGAACCGAATAAACGAGCGTTCATGCATACATTTCCATGGATTTCTACAAGCAGTTCGCGCGTCTGACTGGACGTCGATCTTACTACTCGGACTCAACTCGAGGTACGATATAAACCGTTGAAATTGATGTACGAAGGCGAGAACACAGTCGGAGAATGAATGCGCAACAGGCAGCCGGTCTGCCAACGCCTCGAGGAAAATTTTTCACCACATACGCACGATTGAGCGATTCTGTGACGTAACAGTTGAGGGGAAAAAATCATCTGGTCGAAATTCAGCGAGAAAAGTTTATTCGCAAAAGGCGGATATCGAAATCGAACTCGAATAATTTGTACAATTTTACTGCAGTTTTTTTATCACCTTTGTTTCGAAAATGATTCGGAGGCAAACGTAATCGAATGTCTCGAATAACAAGCGGCTGAGGACTGGCCATGAGCCAGCTCTCGTATTTCCCGTTCTCACAGTGCAGGTTCCAAGATTGTAGAGAAGGAAAAGAATAATATCCAATTCAAATTTCGAATTGCAAGTTCAGATTCGTGATTAATGATTTCAAAGTCCTGGAATAGCAAATTTCACGAAAATATGACGATGGTTTTTATTCTAAACCGCTATAATGGATCCGCCGTTGCAAATTTTTGAAGTCTGACTTTGGATTCGTTATCAGTGACCCAAAAAACCTCAATCTACCAATTTCTACTCAAATCGAAATATTTTTAGATTCTTTTCCACCGTACTGGATCTCCATTTTGGATTTCGCAATACGACTTCAAATTCGTGATCAACGATCCAACGAACCGGCGAATGCCAATTTTCATAAGTGTCTCTAGTTTTTTTTTTCTCAGCTTATCGAATACGACAAATTCAAATTTTGCAACTATGACTTTAGGTTCGCGATTAGCAACCCAAAACGGCTCACGGTACCAATTTTTATTTAGATCCATTAATCCATTCTCAAGATATCATCATTTTTGTTAGATTTTCTGGAATTTTGTTATTTAAATAATTGAAAAAGTACCGAACCGATCAAAGCCAATAACCTCCATTATTATTCTTTGAAAACAGAGAAACGGAAAGTTAAAAATTAGTGCAATTACCGAACAATTTGCTTACGAATTCTCTTCCCTAGTTTCTTGATGAATCGATTCATACAATTTTAGAGAAATTTTATGGCCGTGATTTCAGGAACGATTCGGAAACAAACGTCATTGAATGTCTGGGATAGAAATTAGTGCAAGTAGTAAGCTATTTTTTTATCGTTTCACAATTGAAATTCATAAAATCATGAAAAAAATTTTCAAAAACCTTTCGCACGCTCAAAAACAAAAGAAAGAGAATTATAGGAACGATTTTTGGAAAATTCTCTGAAACATTTTCTGGCTAAATTTTGTGAGCTAGAGATTGGAAGAAAAAATCAGTTTGAAAAAATTGTCATTCGTACCAGACTAGTATTTAATTTTATTCAGCTGTCAGTTGTTGAATAATTCACACAATTTTTTAGTGAATATTCTCTAAGGTTTTTCAGGAAAATTTTATAGGAACAGAAAAAGCGAATTCAAATCGATTTCTTTCAATGACCAATTACCGGTCAGACAAATTCCCGAAACACAGAAACTCACATGGAAGATGAAGAAATGGAAAATAGAAAAATACCGAAATGACCTTGATCAGTTTTCCTCCACATAAAAAATTCGAACAGTACATTCTACATTCTTTGAGAAAGTTCTTACAGAATTTTGAAACGGTACACAAAAAATCGAGTCAATCTGAGATAAAAATAACTTGCACTCACATTTGTCGCCGCGTATTTCCTCTCCAATCGGGCATAATTTCTCGTGTCGTTAGTTTATTACGTTATTTCTTTATACACCAAAACTTTTTCAAGTTAACGTAAAGTTCCGAGACACGTGCGTTCATTAATACGTTGTCACGCTTGTTCACACCACAAATTATATTTTTAAACATTCGCCGTTTTGTCGATGTGTACGTTGTTTGTTTTTACTTATTTTCTTTTCTTTTTTTTTTTCTCGTCTCACCAGCCGCGTCACTTAACGTTAGCGAATATATGTTTAGGCCTACTTATTAATACACTTGATTTTCGGTAGAGGAAAAAAACTTTTTCTCTGGGTCAGGATCAACTCATGCTGTGAATGAGAATTAAAATAAGAATTGAAACTTTTGTCGTATTTCGATTTGTTTTTTTTTCTTTCAAATTTTTTTATTTCAATCTTTTTCACTTTTGTCTGTACTTCGAATTTCAATCACTCGTCTTATATCCATATATTCGGTTCGTATTTTTAATTTATCATATTTACGTTTAACAAATATTCGAAAATGTCCGTTTTTTCACGTCTGAGGTAATTTTTGTTCAAATGTATTTCTCCACCACTTTTTCCACGTGAGAAGAATCGAGAAACGATCGTAAGAACGAATTTATTGTCACAGATTGCATGCGTTGCATAAAAATTTGCATGTTTATTTGCTGACGAAACGTGCTAATTTGTTTCTATATTTTAGAATCGCGAGGGTTACAAGTTTAACTGAAAATTGAAATCCGTTCAATTTTGCAGACACCGTCCGTTATTTATTTTCCTCGTAATTTTCTCATCGCGTAAATCTACGATTTATTGCGATATGTTGAACCGAGTTAAAAAAAATGGACCGAAAACTATTCTCAAGTAAATCGAAAAAATGATGAAACCTTTCACTAATGCGTGAAACGAATAAAACAGGTCGGTATAAATTTCAAATTCTATCGCAAAAGCGATACGAAACGACAGAAAATCGAAAGCGTGAAAACGTCGCGACATCGACGAGTTAAATTAGCGAAACCTGAAAAGCATCGAAATTCGAAATTCACCGAATTTTCGTTAATCATCGGTGTTGAGAGCTTTTTTGCTCCTAGTAATTATCTCGAAATTGAAAGTCTCGATTTCTACTCCTCGCTACTCGTACGCGGCAATTATCGCTGTCGTAACACGAGCACAAGTCAATTCACGTTAGCGGGCGTCGCGACGCCGGGCGTCGAACGCGATCCTCGTCGTCGGGCTGCGCGGGCATAACTGAAAGAGCCGGGTTTACCGGATTGAGGCACTGAACGGGGGTTAAATCCGCGCGGCTCGTCTCTCGGCGTCTCGAGTCTCGTCAAAGCGCAGGGATAATCACGTGCGATATCAGCAGTATACGAATATCTCGGCCAATAAGACCGAAGAACGACGTCGTCGTCGTCTACGGAAAGTTTTCCCCCTTTAATAGGGGTGTGAAAAAACGTTCGTTGTGTTCGGTGCTTCGTTGCGGTGAAAGGACGGGACGGGAAACGAGGTAAAAAAAAAACGTCATTCGAAGGCTTCGAATTTTCGCTTCGTGACAAAAGAAGGTAAACTCAATTATCGCAAGGATCGATTCTTCCGCAGCTGTTCGCAGTTGAACACGATTCGCGAAAGATTTACGACTTTTTGACTACCGGAATATCGGAAACACTAAAAAACCACCAGTTTTTCGAATCCTCGTTTTTACAACCCTCGAAGATTTTATCGGACGGAGTTCTCCTTCGTTATTTTCTTTTACAGAGATTGAAGTAGATGATTAAAAATGCTTGGATCAAATTTTAATTGCGTTTGCCAAAAGTTGTAATAAAAAAGTAATAATGGTTGAAGTTGTAATAGTTAATTCGTTGACTCGTTTTTATTTGGTGTTTATTCTTAGTTTCATTGCGCAAAAAAATTTGCAACTCCTTAAATAAAATGTACTCCGTCGATAATAGGTCAACTAATTTCCGTCGCTGATTAAACAGTCCGTAACGATTAATTTGTGCAGAAGAAAAATAATGAAGAATTGAATATTCCTTACACCTGAAATTATCTAGCAGAGAACAATTTTTTCTTATATCAAATTATGAATCAACTTCTAAGTATTCTGCGCCAGAATAGTATATTGTGTAACAATGAGAAAAACTCGCACGCGCATGCGCGCAGTACGGAAATGACCACTTTCAACTTCTAGTGCTTAAAAGTGGTATTTTCAATACTCCGCGCATGCCCATTTGCAGAATTACTCGTACGTCATAGAAAAGAATACTTTGTGCACGGAAATCACGCACGGGAAAAGGCGTAAAACATGCTCGGGTTATATAAAAACATATAATCGTTTCGAATTACGTCCGAACGTTTTCCTGAATTGACGTTTTTTTCTCTCTCACCTTCTTTCGTCGATGTTGGAAAATGAAATGCAAAAATTGTTTGCGAATGACTGCGTATAACTGCGATACTGCGAATAGCCGGACAAGAATTAGTTCCGATGTATTACGAATAAGAACAAGTTACGTAATAGACAGATTTCTCAATGGCACGTAAAATTTTAGGTAAGAGCTGAAAAAACGAATTTTCACCTAAGATTGTTAATGTTAAACGTCTATTATTAGGTTCGCTGGTTTATTTGCGAAACTCGTATGATACGTGCCAGAGAATGGTTTCTCCTGTGTATACATACATAGTATAGATATATGCTAGAAATGAGGAACAAACGAGCTCCGAGATCAGACGTTGTTTCTACTTCTCTTTATAACTCATCATCATCATCATCATCATCATCGTCGTCGTCGTCGTCATGCTCCTGCACATTCCGGCGTTTAACTAACTCAAAATCTCAAGCCGTACAACGATCTATTTATAATCTAAGAAACGTATGAATTTCACGTTCAGCTATTCCTATGCGATTAATGCGGTTTCTATTCTTCATTTATTTTTTTCTCTTACATACTTTCGCACAGCTCTGCGGGGTTCGGAAGTTTCGTTTATTTTTTAAGAAAAAAAGAAAAATTCTCTTTCATCTTTCTTTGTTATTACCGAATCGCACGGGCCGTTATGAAGATGAAAGAAATTCTTGATCCTTGTTCGATTCGGAGTAAAAAAAAAAAGGAGGAACATAAAAACGGTTAAAACGTGTTCATCGATTACAAAGAAACTGAACAGCATCGGTACTGTAAATACCTTGTTATCAAAAGAGTACAGATTCCGTTAGCATTCATGCAATTTTCAATAAATCGATCAACCATAACGTGCGATACATATTCGCTAAATCTTCCTGCCGGAATCTAAATTTTTATCTTCATTTTCAATGCCTTTTTTCTGCGACTACGAGAGAATAACTTCGTCGTTTGCGAACCCAAAAAATTATAAAAATCAGTCGGTTAATTTGTTTGCGAAAGATGGGTTGCAAAATTTTTTTTTGCAACCAAAGAAACGAGACTAAAATTGAAAAACCACCGTGGAATGAATCGTCGAAGGACAATACTGGTTGCAAATGTCACCATGATCGCGTAACCGTTGACTCGTTCGTCAAAACTCCAAATCTCAGATTTGTCAGAATTTCGTCAACAAAGCCAGTAGTTAATCGGTCCGATGAATTTTAGATCCTCTAGACGTCTCGAGCTTCATCGAGCATACAGCCTATATATAACGTATAATCTATTCCTATTGAAATTGGGATTTTCGGTCTCACGAAAATTTACAATGGTATATCATAATCGCGTATTGTATATAATGTATATAGTTTGTAGGAGGTTGCCAGCAACCATGTATTCACATTATTACAACAATGAATACCGCGTGGTCATACTTAATTCATGAGAATCGGGTATATATGACTGTACATAATATACACAATAAGACATTTTTGTAGACGAAATTTGGACCGTACATACACTACACATTGCTCAGTAAACATGGAGGTATGATGAGTATGCCTTGCGGTTAGCGCTGTGTGTTTAATATGAAGTACGATATCAGGCACGAATGTCATACCATAGCCTGGACAGTCGGACCGCGGTCTCTAATTCGAGGAACATCACGCAAAATTCTATTGGAAATGTTTCCCCCGTGATCAAATTATTTCTTTTTATGTTTATTCATTCTTTTTCTACAAAGAACAATCGTTTGTTTCCAAAAATTAAAAAAAAAATAAATAAAAATGTTGGCCTGAAATTGTTTTTTTTTTGTATTTTCAACCACTTTAAAGTCAAGATTATGTTTTCTCGATACCGCTATTTTATTGATTTTTTTAGAAAACTGGAAGTAAAATTGCAGCATTGAAACGTTATTTGTACTACAATAATGATACCATAAAATATGAGAACTTGTTGTAAGTATCTACTTGATGAGTGGAAAAGATGAGTGGTTTGTAGAACTTTGTTGAGAGTTGAGTATAGTTGAAGTTTAATAGATATTTTGATTTATATTCAGGCATTTATTACAAAAATTACAATTATATGATCATTTCATTGTACATAAAAGTAATTGTCAAAAGTATTTAATTTTGTTTTAATAAGAACTGTTATGACGGATATCCGTAACTTTATACACTCAATAGTTGACATGATTTTCATTTTTGAATATTTAAGACATACTTCTGATATATGACTACTATAATTAAAAAAAAAAAGGAATGACGGTATCTCATGACATGTTTTCCATAAAGAACACCTGATTAACATAAATCTAAATATTAAACGTGCTCTTTTTAAATATTTATAACTAACCCATCTAGCCAATGATCCGAGCAAATTTTTAAGAAGATAACTTTGAAAATATCTTCGTCCAAATTCGAACTCGGAATTCTCGATCTTCTTCGTGATTTTGCGCCATATGCTATTCATTTTTCCATCGATCTGTTGAAATAGGTAGACGGAATAATTTTTCGAGTTCTTTGCGTTCCTTGGTTAGCCGTGCGCCCAACTGATAGTAAGAGCATCTTTGATTTACGAATTTATTGTGATTCCTAGTTCTGGTCTAGTTACCTCGATATTGCATGAAAACCGTCTTATGATACGCTAATTTTACGCCTCATTCCTTCTGCAATTGCGCAAAGTATTTCAGCTATCCACTTTCACACGTGTCAAAAAACCACACATTTTGTTGATAATTTTCGGGATATTATTAAATATCGTGAATTCTGCAACAAAAGAGCGATGCACCGTAGAAATTTGACGCCTTTCCGTTCGTTGGTTCATCTGATATAGGAAGAAAAAGGACGAGTTTGCTCGGTCGGTAATGGTAGGAATACCACATGACCTTAAGTTCGAAAATTTATAAAAGCAGGGGCGTTCTGCCCTGGCGGTTTTTCGCCCCGAAAACCCTCTTCAAGTAAATAACTTCGGCGATTTCTTTAGCGCAGGAAGAGAACTGGATTGAGTCAAGGCTCGGAGCAGACAGAGCATGTCGGACACGGTCGGACGAATGAGGCATTCGCTACAGCGTGGATGGTTTTCATTTTGTCAAAAGTCAGGACCTCCACGGGGATTTGGAAACACCATCGGAGATTCGTGCGGGTTTTTTCGGATTTTTTACAACCGAAGCACAGATGCTGTTAAGAGGATGTTGTAGTCGGTACACTGAGAAAAATTTCACTTGTAACTAGAAAAATTTAGTAAAACAGGTATCGTTAAAAAAACTGTTTGGATATTGTTGGAATTACGAAAAACGAGGTACGCGTGACGATTTTGCGCTATTGTCGATCCTTTTTTGGTAATTGGAACGCAAAATCAGTTTATGAGGTTTACTCTACTTTTTTAGTTAAGTAAGGCTTTAACGTCAAATTATTGTTGCACAAGCATTAAATTTGCGCAACAGTTATACAAGAAAATATAGTAACAGTGATCGAAATGAGAAAGAATAGTAACGGACACTAGACTTTCTGGTAACAGCTGGAAAACTAATTTTCATTTTGTACCTATAATTATATTTTTCGATTGTGGTAATAGATGAAAATAATTAAGGACTGAACGGTAATCGGAAATAAAAATTTCTCTCAGTGTATTTACCGACCGCGTTAAATGTCACTTACTTCAACTTTAATTTTATTTTATCAAAGCTTACGCATTACTGACTCGACGATACCGCAGTCAGCGCAATTCTACAAGCAATAACGAATGTCAAAATCCAAAAAAGTATCGTTTCACGGAACAATAAGGGCAATATAAATGCATACCTATAATGTAGTTACCACTAACCGCAGGAATACATTTTCTCGAGTTATTTTTGCATACAACCAAAAAGTTTTTGGACAGTTTTCTTCGGCATTGCAAATAAAATTGTCCCGACTGCGACATTTTTTTCATTACCGTTGCGTAGGCTTCGATTACAGTCGAAATAAGTGACAATTTACTAGTTTCGTGATTACTGACTATAGCATCTTCTCGAACAGCAAAGTGAACCGGAAATCGATGCTGTTTGTTGGCATGACGACGAGATCATATTCGCAAGTTACAAACACGGTACATCGAAATTTCAAAAATGAAGAGTACTAAAATTGGTGACAAAAGCTCACATGCTGATGCTTGCTTTTAAGTCGCTCAGAAATCGTCCAAGATTAAGGGAATTTTTTCGATTACATTCTACGATGGCTCATTTTAATCGGAAAATTGTAATCGTTTACAAGTTGGCTGAAAAACTTTTTTTCGATTAACGAAAAATAGCATCGTCGAATACTCGAAACATTGCACGGATATATTGATTCTGATTAACAAATGGCAGTATTTAATAGGCTGCTAGCGAAAAATTTGTTCCAGCGTATTTATAGAAAGTATTATTCTTTCATAATTTTGAAGCATCGATACTTGAGCTTTTGTTCACAATTTCATATATGTTCAACTTTTTCACTGTAGAAACATCATCGTAGCTTTCGAATGTACTGACGCGATGAAACGCTCATATTTTTCTATTGTAATTTCTTCGACGTCTGAGCATGTTTTGAAATCGTTAGCGTCTCGTGATCGATGGTGTGAGAAAAAAACATCCCGCGTAGAAAAAAAGTTCCGGTAACTCGTAACGTTTGCGGTTTTAGCGGAGCCGCCGGAACGTTTCGAAACACGTTATTGCGGGTTGTTTCGTCGTGAAAATTGAAATATGAGTGAAAATGAAGGAACTTCTCTTTATGAGGAAGAAAAAATTAACTCTGCCAAATGCCAATGAAAATAACCCCAGTTATCTAGTTTCACGAAGTCGGGCAGCCTTCACTGTCAGAGTTACATTCTCTGTCAGAGCTGCATTCTGCTCAAATCACAGACTCGAATAGCGAGTGCTACCAGAGCCGAATTTCTCTTCACGGAGCTTGGAGATGGAACGCCGAGCCTGCCGTGCCTATTTTATTGGTAATGATATTTCCTGGCCTCCAGAGCAGAGAGTAAATTCCGTGGTCGCAGTCCGCCAGACTTGATATTCTCAACCAACAACTTCGGACACGGTCGACTATTATTCTGATTTACGATCATAATCGATGTTGGTGTGAAATACAAAAGATATGTCATATAAGGAAGAAATTTCATGGAATACTTTTTTTGGTCGAGAATATTGCATCTCATCGGAAGGTAACAAAAAAAAAAAAAAAATGATGGAACCTCTCTGGACTTACGAATATTGATGGTTTTACAAAAATAAAATACAAGTAAGCAGTAAACATAAAATAAATTATACAATGGCTGATTCAGGATTTATTTAATTGACAGGGTGGTCCTTGAAAAGGTCATGTTTCAATTTCGGCCGAGCCACCCCCCAGATTTGAACCAGAAGGGGTGCCGGAAAGCATAAATCCAGTTTTAGTTTCGAATTCGGGTAGAAATCGTTGGTTATCACTGAGAATGAAGAATTGCTGTGAACAACGAAGTGTTACATCAACTGTTTGAACGGTACTTCCATTGTAGCAGGAAATGGAGAAAAAATCATTGCGTTGCACGTCGATGCTCCTGAAATAATTGAAAGCTTGGGTGAATAACTCTTCGAACATTGAGAAAAATAGGATTATTTTATCGTCGATCTGTGAATAAAATGGCTTATCAGGTGATAGATTAATTTGGAATTGAAAATTGTACGTCAGTTTTTTCATCTTCCATGTTCAAAGAGTATTTCTGCAAAGTTTTGAACTGTTTCAGGACATCAACGTCCAAAGTTATGATTTTTTATTCATTCCAAGGGAAGTACTGTTCGAATGCTGAGATAATGTTTCGTTTTTCACAGCTGTTTTTCATCGTCAGTGATAACTAGTGGCTTCTACCCAAATTCGAAACTGAACATAGATTTATGTCTATATACCGCCACCCCTTCCAGTTGAGTTACAGTGCTCAGGTCTTACATAAATTATTTTTCATTTATTTAGAACCGCTTTGAGGAGTGGCTCGATCGAAATTAAAAAATGACCTTTTTAAGGACCATCCTAATATTCAAACTATCCTCAACTATACGGCTTTCAATTCTTCGATTTTCATGCTTTCCTCGATGTTTTAGCTCGCGACGTTGTCTCTAAACGGGTCGTTCGATAATTTAATAAGCGAACAACTCGAAGCGCTTATTTCGTTAGAAATTTATCTAACATGAAATTCAATCTAAATTTGAAAACAGTCTCCGATTAAGGACTGCTCCATCAACCAAGTAGATCGGTCGATCGCCTTTGCTTCGCATCCGCTCTGCTACAACACAATCGAAATGATAACCTGCCGCTTTGGCTTGGTGCCGAGTAAAAAAAAGTGACGCGTAATTAGTCGGTCCAGCGCTTTGCCACAAATCCGTTAGCGAGTGATCGCGGTCCTCGTATCATATTTATAGGCAAGATCGTTGCTGCTCTTGACGTCGCGTATCTTGTTCGGATGACAAAGGATTATCTCTTCTCCGCGGCTTTGACCGGTCGCTCTTGGCGTTGTTGACGTTGAGGCGATCAGCTTGCTATCTGCTGTGGAGGATAGAGGTGAGGATAAGTATCTCATACCGACGGCGCTATGGAAAGACGTGGCATCTCAAATTGTGAATGAAGAAGGTGACATCTCGACCGAGGTCAAATTGTTCATTGATACGGCACTGGATTTTTGGCTGCATGAATTATACAAAGAATTTTTTTTTGCAGATTCTTCAGAACAGATTCAACAATTGTTCTAATCATTTTCTCATGTATTTAGCCTTCAGAATGAAATCGATTTCACACTAATTGCGAGAAAAATTTTTCGTCCCGGATACCGCTCAGTCCTTAACTATTTTCATTTTTTACCAAAGTCGGAAAATACAGTTCTAGGTGGAAAATGAAAATTAGTTTTCCAGCTGTTACCGGAAAGTCTAGTATCCGTTACTATTCTTTCTCATTGCGATCGCTGTTACTATATTTTGTTGTAACTGTTGCGAAAATTTAATGCTTGTGCAACAATAGATTGACGTTAAAGCCTTGTTTACGAAGGCTAAATGAATGAGAAAATGGTTGAAACAATTATATTGAATCTATTGGCAAAAAAATGCTTCGCATAATTCATACGCCCGTATTTCCAGTGTCGTATCAATGAAAAATTTGATTTCAGTCGAGATGTCACGTTGTCTTTTCATTACTTGAGATGTCACGATCTTCTGGCACAATTTGAGACGTCGCGTTCTTTCATACTGCTATCGACATGGGTTCTCAACTGAAAAAGTGTCCACCAAAAAGCTGGAAATGGTAGTTCAACAAGTCGCCAGAATGGCGCTATAAGCAATAAGGGAAACAATCTGATTGGCGCTTTGTGGAACTTTTGCTGCAGCAGCGCCATCTTGATTTTCCTCTACCTTACGGACACTTCTACACACTAAAAATAGTCCTCCATCCCTCTACCCTCCATACTATTCACTCATATCATCAGCTGAGTATCTGAACATGTTACAAACTATTTAAGCTTCGATTGTATCGTTTCTCGTTTTGAAGCTGTGAATTGGCTTCATGGTTACGGCAACTAATGGAATTCTTGTCAGAATGAAAATTGCTCCGCTACTCGTGGACGTCTTTTTTATCGACAAACGCTAGTGAAACCTCAGAATTACCAGCCAGCGCTTTGCCTGTCGGCAACAGATCCCAGAGCTTTGCGGATAAGGTTGTCAAATTGCCAAAAATTATCGACATTTTACCCTCTGCGATATGAGTCATTGATAACGATTTGTGATCTGGGTTCATTTTTTTCACCTACGAAATATTGCTTCGAAAGTGTGAGAAAATTGAAATCGTCAAACGATGACATTCGACGACCTTGTGACGTATCACTTCGTATTAATGTAGTCTTTACGGAGAAAAATCTTTGATTTTGATAGAGGAATCTGTTGTCGAGTAGCACGTTACGTTCTGTAATTGACCGCATCAGATAATCAACGGTCGAGGAAAATCAGCGACGGTTCCAGTTCCAATCACTTTCCGTGTAAGATTGACGAAACAAAAAGCTGTCGGAAACTGAAAGTAAAATACATATGTATTATCATGCAAGATAGTATCCTGAAATTTTTATTCGTCTCTTAGTTTTATTGCACCGGTCATTATCGTAAAAATTGCTTGTAATTGTGACGTAAGAAGAATCCTTCACAATATTAAACCGATCGCTGATCAATGAATTTCTTGAATCATCTTTCCGATTAGCTTATTAAAATATTACAAAGAGTTTACTTCTTCTGTCTCAAATCAATTTGTCTGAATACAGTTTGCTACGTACAAGAAATAAGTGTGTCTTACGGACACGTTTAAATAAAAATTTTGCAAAATATAATAATACGAACTATTGTTTTATGTAGTTTTTTTAATAAGCACAATTTTTAATTCAAAATTCGATCAAGTAGAATATTTAACTCTACTTCGTAAGTGGAGAAAATACGTAATAAAACAAGAAGTGCGTAGTAAGCTGCAAAATATGATTGCAAAGAATTACCGAGTGATGCACTTGGCACAGTATTTAAACCGCATGCAATGCACTGACGTTGCATTATTTCTTGCGATACATTATGAATGGCTGGTTGAACTTTTCCACGTGGGGAAAAGTTTCAGACAAACTGGAAGACAGACGCTCTGACGCACATAATTTCTCAAAAACTGATGTTCATTGTACGATAGAAAAAAACACGTTTATCATTGAATTCAACACGGTTTCACTGGTTTCAAGTTAAAAGACACCGGCCAACCCAGACTCATGACTTCCCCTAGCCAGACATAGAAAGCAGCGTAGAAAATTGCCGAGAAAAATAGTCACCACTTTGAAAAATCGAGCCTTCGCCCTGACCCTCATCAGATTGGTTGTCGTTTTTTCTGGCAGCTGGCAGTTCCTCTCAACTATTGCGTGCTACTATTTTGTAATAGAACCATATTTTTTCACCACATTCGCTTTGTGCGGTTGCTTTGCGATGCTTTTCTAAGCTTTTGATCGAGAGTTAATCATACTCAATCGCTACCTAACGATCCATACGCAAGAAGAAGAATAATGATCCCGACCATAGCGCACACATCGTTGTAAAACAAATGGAAAACCACAACGTATATGATCACCATACTTCCTGCGCTTCTTACGAGTTCCACATCCTTCAGTATTTCTCCCGTCACAGTGTGCGGTTTGGATTGTTTCCACTTACGAGTACAAGTGTAATGACAGTTTGTACTCTACTCTGCCAGTGTTAAGGTCGAGATGGCAGAATCTTATGCGTTGCGTTTATAACTGATGAGAAAAAGCAAGCTCGGTGTCTGTGAGTTCTGAGTTTCAAAAACTGTACGATTTGCACATATCGTTGTGAATTGTGGAGGTCATGTTATGGTAGGTGATGTGTTACTTTGAGGAAAGATTGGATAAGTGTTGTATCCGGCATACGGGGAGGGTGTTAATCAGCACCATGGATCGAAACAATTCAACCCTTGTGTCGATTGGACGTTTGATGTTGTTTGCCTCTTTGGTTATCACTGTCTACGGCATAGGACGTTCCAGAGGTGAGTTATAAATTGCGATGATTCATTCCGGATTAATCATCATTTCGCAAATACAATCGAGGAACAAATGAATTCAGTCGAAACTTTGTCTTCTTCTCTAATCCAACCTTTGTAACTTTCGAAACATGTGATAATCTGAACATATTATTTGGCTGTGGAAACATAGATGATACGTACTGCAAATTGTCGTGGCAATTTTATCGGTCGGCCGATATCTTCCGGTGAGATATAATAATACTCATTCCTCATATACGGAAAACTGCGAAGCATATACCAATGAATCAATGATCATGCTTTCCAAGTTCACTCGCGTCAACGTTAAAACCCTATATATTTAATGCATTACGTAATCATGTGCCTATTTACATGTTTGAAATTCGTCGCGAATTTCGAATACAGGTGGTGAGATAAATTAATGACACTGTAATCAGGGCGGCTAGTAGGTCTAGTGGAGTAAGTCTCCGGTAAAGCATCTCTAGACACCATGTTCGATTCCTGGCTCCGTCGTTAATTTTTCAAGTCACCTGAAAATTTTCGAAATTGTACTCTTTCTAGTAATCATGTACCGTAAACTTATGTTTGATACAGAAGAAATAGAGACGCGGAGCAAGTACGGCGGTACATTAGATTACAAGGTTTACGTAGAAGAGAATCAACCAGCAACCGTACCTTGTGACCAAATGAGCAATTCGATGCCGGATTTCATATGGCTACAAAGATCCTACAGCAGTTCGGTCTGGAACAAGCTGAATGTTTCAAGCCATTTACGTATCAATGAAACCGCCATCTGGATACTTGATATCGCAAATGTGACATCCGAAGACAATGACATGATATACCAATGCGGTATGCCATGCCAGATTCCTAAGACTACCCCAGGATTCCCTCTTTGTACCAGATCACTTATTAAGACCTATAAAGTGGACAAAAATTACAAAAGTATCCGAGCTGTCGGTTCGGATCGCATTTACCTACAAATTTATGAGGTGGATTTTATCACTCCAGATATAGTCTTGAATCGTTTTACATATACGTTAGATATTACGTATCAGGAAAAGGGTACGGACCGGTGGCAAGAAGTGGGATCACGGTCAGACATCGTACCCAGTGACCTTATTCTAAACGGATTGAAACGAAATACTACTTACCTAATAAGAAGCCTAATCAGTTTTCATTTCCACTTTAAGTACTACACGATTCAATATAAATGGGTTACAACGTTGAAAGAAGGTACACAAGTTTCAGGGTAAATCATTTTATTTCGATATGACGTCAATTTCTACTATATGATATTTTTAAGACGCGTCGGATAATTCCTTCCGACAAATTCAATGTATGGTATGCTCGGTTATGTCGGATGGTCGAACAATTCTTGCAAACCTATTTTTCCTCAACAGATATCAAATACGAACCAACTGTTTCAATTTTGAGAATGACTGGTAGTTCAATAGCGATTGAATGGACCGCACCACCGCCAGAATTGGAAGGTTACATTAGCTTTTACAATGCATCACTTCAAGGGGGACTACAGAACGAGAAACAGCTTGTATCACAAATAAGAAAGTTAAGCCACATTTTCAAGGGACTTACTGCAGAGATGAAATACGATGTTCAAGTGCAAGCTTGTTCTGTTGACGCATGTCGACATGCGTACACGGGAACCATTTTAAAGGATGTGTATACCAAACTCGAAGGTTTGTATAGATACTTCGATCGTCTCAACCTGGTGAGAATTAGTTTCTCACACGTATTTCTGGACAACTTTATCGCCAATGTTTATAGAATTGTGTGAATCGGGATGTTAGTTTGGTAGAAAATCATCTCATCATTATCAGGCGCTCCGATGCAAGACAGGATTTTCCCTCAAGCCAATTTTATCCTCTATAGTCTTCTTTCGCGAGATTTTGTCTTTGAAATTGAAGACTTTATCGAAAAAGATTAGATTCGCTGAAAATGACATCATCTTGATAAACAGAAGACAAAACAGTTGTGTTAAGTTCTCCAGATGGACTAACGTCAATTTAACAAAAAGCAAAGATTGTCATCAACATTTTCTACAGATGAGTTAGATCCCTATATTCAACCGACCATATTTCTGAATGGAATGACCAACGATTCCATAACCATCGGATGGTATAAGCCCGATGATTCGTACAAGGGTCCAGTTATTGGTTACTACCATCCAGTGCTGTCGGCGCAGTACGTTACGATTGAATCAGTATACGTAAATGGGACTACACTTTCTTTCTCGTTTGAAAATCTGCTGCAGAATGTTGAGTATGAGTTTCACGTGACGGCCTGCGGAAAATACAAATTGAATTGTGGTAATCGGAGCGTTCCAATCAAAGCTATGATTCGAGGTAGGTATACTAAAATTACTTTCAGATAAACGTTGTCACATGTCCTTACATCTGTTGGTCATGCTCAGAACAATGAACACTGACTGTGACGTTGAACGTGAGATAACGGTTACAAATAAACATAACAGTTTTATCCTATCCCTTATCTCCTGCGTCATGATACTCTCACATCCTGGTGCAATAATTAGTAGTCCATGACTGGAATTCAAACTAAACGAGAGTAAGAGTAGTTCACTTTTCAATTAAAACTTCAATTTAGAAGACTGCCAGATCTGGTTACGTATTGCGACTTTTGAACACGCTTCCTCCACTCTGCGCTTTTGGTCTATTAGTTAAAAATGTCTATTAGTCATTTTGGTAAATTTGAAATCACCATAGGTACTTCCGACAGCTATTGGATTCATGTTGGAATATGGGTGATTGCATCGGCGCTAATACTCCTTATCTGTATGAGCGCGCTCACTGTTTGGAAACTTCGGCAAAAGGTACTCGAATAAATCGACCTTGACTTTCACATCAACGAATTAGCTGACTTGTGGATTTTTTTTTCCAGTCATTGAAACGGAAATTGATCAAAGCCAGACTCGAATACTTCAACAATGGGGATGCAACGATTCTGAGTCCAGACGTGGCTGTCAGCGATCAAGCTGAGCTACTGCCTTACCTGAAGAAATACGAGTTTCCTCGAAGTCTCCTTATCCTCGGTACAGAAGACTTCTCACTCCAATAAATGCTACGTACATAGTGCAATGCCGTTCAGACGATACAAATTCGGTGATTCAACAATTTCTCTAAGTCTCAAGTCTATTTACTTGTATTAGTAGACTTTCTTGTCATCCCCCGTGAAACACTGGAGGTTCAGATTGGCACACTAAACAGTGGATCATAACTTATAGAGTAGATTGAAAAAAAGTATTAGAAACATGAAATCCTAGACCAATGGCTCGGAAAGAACGACAACTGAATTAGGTCCAGTCGCATATTACCAACGCGATGTATCCCCGGATATGTTGTTGTTTGCTAAGTTTCCTCGATGTTTCCTCAATGATGCACGGTGACTATTTGTACATTTATTTCATCCATCAGGCGACGTGTTGGGAAGTGGGGCATTCGGAGTGGTCAGAAAAGGACAGGCGAAAACCATTCGCAGTCGCGAGGCCGTCACAACAGTTGCTGTGAAGACGGTCCGAGCCACAGCCAGTCTGGATTGTATGACGGCCCTTCTTCGAGAACTCAGGATTCTTTGCTATCTCGGCGAACATCTGAATCTTGTTAGTCTTCTTGGCGCTTGTACGAAAAATATAGAGTACGGTAAGTTGTCTGGATAAATGTAGAGAATAAAATTACAATCCAATGCTCGGTTGATGTGACACTCATTCCAATCATGTTTTGATGAATATACCAACAGGGCAACTTTTCGTCATCGTAGAATTTTGTCGATTTGGTAACTTGCATGACTACCTGTGGCGCCATCGGCGCGATTTTGTGAATCAATTGGATACTGACACTGCGGAAATTCGTGATCAAAATCCTTCTGAAGATGCACTCGATACCAACGATCAAAAGTAAGTCGATTCAGTCGATTCGAAAACACGGAGAAACACGGTGAAAACATGCAGGATATCACCCTTTGCACTGACTTCAAGCTATTCTTAACCTTTTGACCAAATGCTTATAGCTCGATTGATTGCTTGTTCGTATTTCCTAAGCCGTCTTGTAGGTGTTTACAGGATGTAACAGCCACGTGGGATGCAATAATGATCGACACTCGTGCCCGGCAATACTGAAAGATGACTGCGTTCATCTGAACCTTTTCACTGGTCTCTCAATTTTCTTACAGTGGACAATCAGGCTCAGAGGGCGACGAAAATCCAGAAGCAGAAGACTGTGGTGATGGCACTAATGTCACTAGTACAAGTATGACAACAGACCTCGTTGTCACTGGTGCTGAAGCCACCGAACCACGAGTGCTTTTCAAATACCCAGGCGATTACAGAGGCATAGAGACAGATCCGTTGCGAACGCGAGACTTGGTCTTTTGGGCTTGGCAAATTTCACGTGGCATGCAGTATCTCAGTGCCAAGAAGGCGAGTAAAGATTTCTACGCAGGATCATCTCGGCACAAATGAGTGTGTGGAAATGTTTCGCACCGTCTAACAACAAGAAACTTTGCAGGACGCGTTTACTTGGCCAATCATTTACGGTATTCGTTAATCCTGTTTCAGGTTCTCCACGGAGACTTGGCGGCAAGAAACATTCTCCTCTCTGATAACAATGTTGTGAAAATCTGTGACTTTGGACTGTCAAAGTCCCTCCGCGAGGAAGAGAACTTTACGAACAACGAGCGTGGTCCGCTTCCGGTGAAGTGGATGGCCATCGAGTCGCTCAGGGATCGAATATTTTCAACGAAATCGGATGTTTGGTCGTACGGAGTCGTTCTGTGGGAGCTTTTCTCACTTGCTGATACGCCGTATCATGGGATCAGACCCGAATATATGTGTCAAACTCTGATCGAAGGTTATCGTATGGAGCGACCGAAATACGCGCCGCAGATTTTGTGAGTGTGCTAATTCTTTTTCCTTCGTCACACGGTTCCTAACAATCTGAAAATTTCTGGCTACCATTTCAGGTACGATATGATGTTACATTGCTGGAAAGAGGAGCCATCGGAACGACCCTCATTCGAATCGCTCGCCTGGAAAATTTCTGATATGGTGGACGAGCATGTGAAATTGGTAAGAGAGATATTTTTTAAGTGAAACTTTTCTAGTGGAGATAAGGATAAAATGTTATGAAACATGAAAATGAGTGGCTGGTACAGTTATGGAGATCGAGAGAGAGAATGAGGTAGAGCACGCTATATATAGGATTTCCAATCATCAGTCTTCTCTTTGTGTGGATCTTCGTGCGAGTTCCTATCTGCGGTCTTCTTTATGTACAGATTTTCATGCCTCATTTCTTTACGCCTGAACATGGCGAGTACGATATTTCTGTGATATATTTTTGATCAGGTTATTAGGTTCTGAATTGAATGGTTTAAGCCTTTTTCATGAGGATTTCGGGGGTTCATTGCAAAATTTTTATGTATATTATAAATATATTATAATTTTATAGATATATTTTTATTAAAAATATGTTACGCTCATATTCTTTTTTGGCCTAAAACGCTTGACCATGACATTTTTCAATTTCGTCAAGGATTTTTCCCATGTCAGGACAATCCCTGAAAACCTTCGCAAAAAATTTGAAATTTTTTGAATCCCACATTTTTACCTTATGAATTTTCGAACCTATCTCAAAGACATAGAAACTGATTTTTTTTAAACAAGAAAAAAAACATCCCGTCTTAGAAACGAAACATTTTCATCCAAGATTCAGAGTGGGAAAATACTTTATTCAATTGTTTTAAATCATATTTTCAATATTTTAATCGTATCATAATGGTGGGCAGAATTTGGGCTGCGGAAAAAAAAAATTCGGAAAAAATTGTGGATGTGTCTTAGAACTGGAGAAACAATTTGAAAAAATCAGTTATCAAATCGGAGATGTGGTACGTACTATAAAAGGTTTTGAATAGGTACGAAAATATAAAAAACGATATAAAAAATGGGAAGAACAATTGTAAGAAACATAATTGAACGTCCTTAAACTCTGAATCTTGGGTAAACATGTTTCATTTCTAAAAAAGAATATTCTTTTCCTTGTTGAAAAAATGTGTGTAGGTGGTTTTCAGATAGGTTTAAAAATTCAAAAGATGAAGATGTGTGATTCAAGAAATTCGCTTTCCAAATAACTGTATTTGGGTGGTTGAAATCACTCATATAAATTTTAGAAGTTTCACCTCTGTCGCATGTGGTCGCCACAGATGTGATTTTTTTCGTTTTTGTTTTTCTTGGAACGTACAAAATGCAAATTTGTCAGGACAAACGTATTAGCTTTGTCAGGCATGATTGGAGACTGCATTGATAGCTCAAAAAATCCAGGACTTAGCACAGTCCTCATGATAAAAATCTTTTGTAGTATTACCTCGACTTGGGCAATCCGTACACCGAGATATACGCTGATGTTTGGAAACGTGAAAGAGAAACCGTGATCAAAGGTGAAAAACCTGCCAGACATGAAGAGACCCAACCGCAAGAGTAACAACGTCGGTCCAACCTCTTTACTGGTTTTTATGAATTATTAGATGACTATATGATTACTTTGCTCATCGATGGAACAAGATGTTAGGAGCAACTTTTTGGAAAAAGTTTTTTATGGTTTAGATTCTTAACCACAGCATGTCTAGGAGGATTCTTCTAGTGAAGTCATCAACTTTGAAGGTCCAAAGCAAAAGGTTAAGTTCCACACTCATTGGCAGTTTATAAGATATACTGTAATACATACTCCGCACATCTTCATGCAAGGGTCGAAATTTCCCGGATTGATCTACGAGTGAAATAGGAATTATATCAATAGATTTATTGCCAGCTCATTATCATCTAGTTTGAAATACCAATTTTCGCAAAACTAGTAACAAATTAGCGAAACACTTCTGCTTCGCTACTTATTATTCAATTCATTTAACTTTTCCTAACCTTGGGTGATGTAAAAAAAGTATTGATTTCAGTTGTGACAATTTGTTTTAACAATTTGTGGATATTTAATGAAGCGTCTATTTTTATTAATACCAAGAATAAATGTGACAAATTATTATAAGTTATAATTTTGCACAATTGAACAGCCGAGGCATACATATCAACATCAAAGACACTTTCATTCGTTACGCTTCTTATTATCGAAATTTCAAGTGAATCATTCTTTTGTATGAACACCTTCTCTTTGTTTAGCAAATAAATATATCAGGGGTATATAATTGTATAAATAAAATTGTAAATATTAGTTATTGTAAATCATTGATTCATCCATCCATTCATTCACAAAATTAAGATACGTCTTTTAAACATAGAATGCTCATTGAAAAATGATTTTAACGACAATGCTTCTATAACTAGTCTTTTTCTTCGAACAACAATATTTTTTTTTCTTTTTTTTTGTTTTACTTGACTTTTGTTTTTGTTTATCACTGTTAAAGTCACTTCCGCAATTTTCTTTACACATATTTCGATTCCGTAGATGGTTTCTCACTTTTCATTGTTATAAGATTTCTAAATTTCTCAACTTTCGACTTATAGTTTTAGAAGAAAATTTGACTGGATTGCATTGAGTAAAGAACAAATCTACGTTATAGAATTCTATTGACAGGTTAAAGAATAAATTGAAATGAGGATCACGAGGTATCAATTGGACGTTAGTTCGGCGTCTTCTCGTAGAGTCCCTCGTTGACTGAAGACTATAGAGTCGTTCGGGTCAAGTGTGCGCCCTTAAGGATTTAGGTTCGTGTAAAAATGAAACAAAAAGAAATAAGGACAAAAGAACCCATGCATATGATGAAGCATTTATTGAACTAATAATTAAATTAAGTAATAACACATAAAACTTTGACAATTGGAAAGAAAAAATGGTTAATGAAAAAAATTCAAAATGCGCACACTTGACCCGCATTGCGGGGGTACGAATGAAGCCGAATCTTCGACTACAATCGTAAAGAAGGTCGAGTTATATTTACCGTCACCATCAATATGCATCCAACAAAAAACGTAGGACTTCAATTTAGGAGTACAACGCTTCCGTTATTCATTTATCTGGACATTCAGGTTCCGTGTCAGAATGTAAAAATCAACTTTTTCGTCAACCACGAAAATTATCGTCGGTCCATTAAACTTAGAAAAATGCAATGCATGTAACGAAGCCTCATTTCTTAGTACGTTTACTGCTTTCTCATCGCCACACTTTCTACGTATTTACCAAGGTCACCATCCTTCAGGATTTTTCCACCGACGGTGTGCGGTTTTTCTTATCTCTAATGGCGAGTACAAGTATAAGAGCAGTGTGCACTCTTCTTTCACCGAGTCAAGTTTAACCTTGCAAAATATCTCGTAGGCAACGTTGACAGCCAATGAGAGTACGACCGATCTCCGACAAAAAATACGAGGCGAGGCTTAACTTTCAAAACCGTCTGATCTGTACAGATTTTTGTGAATCCAGTAGCTCATATGATCTCAGAAATTGATTTGTCCAGAGGGAGAACCAGATCAGCGCTGGAACGGACACACGGTGAATGTGCAAATCAGCACAATGAAGAAAAACGATTTGACACTCGTGCTGATTGGACATTTGATGTCGTTTTCCTGCATCGCCGTCACTGTCTACTCCACACAACCTTTCACAGGTGACCTAAGAATTACAGAACTTCATTTTCGATAAATTATCATTCTGCGGCATTAACCGAGGGGCACATAAATTAAGTTGAAACTGAGTATTTTCTTACTTTGTTTTTTAATTTTTGTCGTTTATGGTGATGTAGAAAACGTATCGAATTCGATTGAAATTTACTTGTCTGATTCCAATCATTGTTGAGGTTTTCACACCTCGAGTACGTATTCATGAACACGTTTTTAGAACAATGTTGGTCCTCTTGGTCTGTTATTCTGTCTCGGAAATGGTTGAATAAAAAAGTCCAGTATTCACATTCATTCTTTCAGACTTTCATTCAAATGATGGGTATGACAAATTGCCGTGATCCATTTTTTTCCACGTATGCTTCAAACAGAAGAAGCCAAAAAGAAGGCCCCAAATTATCTCCCGCTGAACCATACTTATGCTTTTCAAGTTTTCGCACCTCGACGTTCAAATATAATACATCCGTAGGTAACGCGTAATTACGAATCATGAATTTGTGTTTGACATAGCTAAAGAATCAGCGGTACGTAGCCCGAACGTTTCGAGAAACGACTACGAGGTTTGGGTGGAAGAAAATAAACCAGCAACCCTATTCTGTGCAGTAGAGGGGAAATCGTTGAAAAATTTCAAATGGCTACGGAAAGTTGACGCTACTTTAACCTGGAAAGAGGTGAACATTTCGAACGCTTTGAAAATCAACGAAACATACGCCGCCGTGACGTTTGATGTCGCAAATGTGACATCCGAAAACAACGGAACGTTATACAAATGCAGTGCAGAAGATGACGGCCGCAACGTAGAAAATACATTGCATATTAAAACTTTTAAAGAACAGGAATCCTACCAAAATATCCAAGCGGTTGGACCAGATCGCATTTACCTACGAATAGATCGGATGAATTTCATAACTCAGTATCAGTACGAACTGTTCTTGCCAAGTGAATCCAACATTCATTATAAGGAAATTGGTACAAGGGAATGGCAGCACGCAATGTCACTGACGAATCACGATATTCCCAGTTACCACGTTATAACCGGATTGAAAAATGACACTGCCTATCAGATAAGAAACGTGATTACTCCCGAATCGCAGAGTTTGGGTACTGTCGTTCAATATAAATGGGTGACGACGTTGAAACAAGGTGAGTGAGTTTCAGGGAGATTCATTGCACTCTGATTTTCCAGTATTTCCTATTCGAATAACTTCATGTCGTTTCGAATGATTCCATTTTATAGATTCCACTTATCCTTAGTCAGGTCAAATGAGCGGATGATCGTTTAAAACACTATATTTTATACGCAGCTCTCGAATACCTCCCTATCATTACGATTGCGAACGTCAGTAGTTCAACGATAACGATTAAGTGGAAAGCGCCACCACCAGAACTGGAAGGTTACATCAGTTTTTATAATATATCAATCCGAAAATATCAGAACGAAACCCCGTCTGAGGTGAAAGTATGTTCGACGTCACAAAGTAAAGAGTTGAGCTACGTTTTCAATGTTACTCAGAAAGGTCGAAATTACTTTGAAGTAACAGCTTGTTCCGTTGACTCATGTGAAGATCGATTCAGATCCACCTTGAATCTCGTTGTGATTACACTCGTAGGTATGTCAAATATTTTGCACCGATGAATCGTGCTTTCGCTTTTCAAATTCATACACCTCGACATTGAAATACGATATCTATACCAGTTGGACCACGTAATTGTGTGCTCTGAATTTATTTTTCATGTTGCTCAAAAACCTGATAAAGTAAACCCGAAGTACCTGAAGACCAGTTACCAGCTCTGGGTGGAAGAGAATACTCCCGTGACTCTGCTTTGCGATCTAGCTTTGTTTCCGTTGAAAAATTTCAAGTGGCTAAAAAAATCTCCCGGTTCATTGATATGGAATGAGGTGAACGTTTCGAGCAGTTCACTTATCAAGGAAAACGTTGACAGAACTCTCGATATTGCAAACGTGACATCGCAAGACAACGGAACGTTGTTCAAATGGAGCGGGGAAGTTAATGAGCAGCATGTTCAACGTACGATGCTAATTGTGACTTACGGAGAAAAGGAATCATACAAAAATTTCCGAGCTGTTGGATCGGATCGGATTTACCTACGGCTAGACCGGGTCGATTTCATAATTGCAAATCCAACTTTGGTTTGTTGGTCGTGTAGCTACGTTATTGATTACAAAGAAAACGGTACAAATCAATGGCAGTACGCAGTGAACCAATCGTTTTTCGACGTCCGTGGCTACTACGTCATGAATGGATTGAAACCGGATACTGCCTATCAGATAAGAAATAAAATTATTGATCCAGTTGAGAATTCGACAACGGTTTTTCAATATAAATGGACTAGAACCTTGAAACAAGGTACACGAAACTCAGGGCCGTTTCATTTATTGCGGTTTAACAACAATCATAATTATGGCACTATCATATTGATCGTTAATCTTTATTTTCCATGAGATATCGAATACGTTCCAAATGTTTCGATTTTGAAAGTGACTTCCTATACGGTAACGATTGAATGGACCGCGCCATCGACAGAACTGGAGGGTTACATCAGCCTCTACAATGCATCGATTCGAATATCCGGTCACAATGGGAAGCATTACATGTCTGAAACAAAGGAGTTACGCTACACGTTTAATGGATTGACTCCAACGTTGGATTACGATCTCCACGTAAGCGCGTGTTCCATTGACGCGTGTCGACATGTGTACGCAAGTGTCACCCTCAAACAAGTGCGTACAGAGTCAGAAGGTATGTAGAATGTGTACTTTGATCACCTCGACGTGGCGGTGAAATTTATACTTCGGAATGGATCTCTGCATGCATCGATCAAAAATGTTAACATAAGTCACAAAATTGGAATGGAATGTTGAAATCAAAGTAATATTTTGCAATCAACAGACTCTTTGATGCAATACAAGATTTTATACAGAGCCAATCTCAGAGAGAGATTTATTGTTCTTGCAGCATGACACTATTTTGATGAATATAGAACGTAACAGCTGTGTGATTCAACAAAGCATTAACATTGTGACTAACGTTTTCCCAAGATTCAATCAATCCGGATTTCGTTCCAATCGTTTTTGTGAACGCATCGACCAACTATTCAATACCCATCAGCTGGACAGAACCCCAAGATTCATACGTAGGACCGAATATTCATTACTACCATCTAGTGCTTTCCACTTCCTACGGTACGAATCGCTCGATATATGTGAATGGAACGACAAACTCTTTGACGATCGGAAATCTGCTGCAGTACGCGGAATATAAGTTTTACGTGGCAGCCTGTGGTAGATACAGGATGAATTGTGGACCTTGGAGTGATCCTGTCAAAGCTGTTATACCAGGTACGAGTATTGAAACCCATTTAAGATTCATGTTTTTATTCATATGTCTTTCCGTATCTTCACTTCTCTACATATACCGGGACAATCTCTTGAAACTTGAAAATCTACCGCGCATGCGCGAATTTTATCGCTGTTCGTGCAGGCTGGCCCTCCCGAGTTTTCAGCTGTCAAACTGTTTCTGGTGGCAATGTAGTTGATACGAATTTTTGAGGCTAGAACCGCAAATAATTGAGGCAGTGACTCGGAAAGGTTTGACAAGCATTTGCTATCATATTGGGTCGAAAGGTTGATTCTTCAAAGAACGGTCGGAATTTAATGCTTATGCTCGTTGAAAATTTAAACGGACACATTTTGTGTACCTTGGCCCCTTACATCGCAGACAACAATATCACTGCGGGAAGATTTCGCCGACCAATGGGATTAAATTATTTGGCGCATGCGCAGTTGATTCTCAAGTTTCAAGAGATTTCCCCGGTGTATCTGTAATACTCAAGCTCTTTCTGATATATGTTTGCTTATAACTTCAGAACTACGAATCCCTTTTCTTTTTTTTTTTCTTTGTGGATAGCTACAATGTCTTGCCAGGTTTTAGGCTGTATTTTGTAACAACCAGAGCCGTAGTTTTGGAGATATAACAATATTTGTTAGCCCAATCGGAACGGGATCACACACTTACGCAAGCACTGACTAAACTCTTACGAATCAAGAAAAGATGTGTTCAAGAGTTATCAAAGTCTCGATGAGTTCTAGAAAAATTTCGCTGGAGCTTTTGGCTATGTCTGATGAATTTGCCACGAAAAGCATTCAAAAATATTTGTGGGTAGAACCATCACGAATTGATAGTGTTTCACATGTGCAGACATTCATCGCGCTGAGTGTCAACTCTGAGAATTCGAACTCCAATAGTGGATTCAAATATTCAGAAGCTTGATTTCTGAAAGCACTTATTTGCTGTCGCAGAATTTTAAGTTAAAAGTATCCATTGATGTTGGTTCATGCTTTCTCCACTCTGATTCAACAGAAATATGTCTGCAAGTAGCTATCTTGATCAATTAATAATTACCGCAGGTGCTTGGGATACTCAAAATATCGGCTGTTTGAGTCAAATGCGAGTATGGCGAATTGTCTTAGCGCTGATACTTCTCATCGTCACTAGCACGCTGATCGTTCGGAGACTCCGAAAGAAGGTAATGGAAAAGGGTGACCTTGACTTCAACATCAGCTAAATGATTAAGGGAAGGGGGGTACAGTTTTGACGGTCTAAAATCATATTCATTTTTAGGAGTTTCTTTTTTCAAAGAAAATGAAAACACTTGGAGCAATTTGAGTTCGATGGCTTTATTATTTATAGTTTCAAAAACGATTAAAATTTTTTTTATCGAAATTAATAACAAAATACAATCTTTAAAACTTTGTTACGTTCTGAAGAAACGTCTGCGAGAGATGTTCGATTCAGATTACATTTAGGTACACGAACCTTCCGATATCCATGTGTGGGAAATCTGGCTTCTCGTTCAGGCTTTTTTCTTAAGCTCTCCACTACCTGTAAATTCGATGTGCAATTCAAGTGAGAAAATAGATATACTATTTAGCATTGCATAGCTAGGAATTGGATTGCCTGATTACAGATGGTATGATGCATAAGAGTTATTAATGAATGCGGTAACGTTGTACACTATGAAGGTGACTGTGTGGATCGATATAGATCCAAGAGCTTATGGTAAGAGCCTGCACGACGCTGTAATAGTAATTGCCCGTCGGTAATTAGTGGTGTGAAGAGGGCGCAGTCGTGATGACCGGTAGGGACGTAATAACTTGTTTATCGATTCGAGCTCGTAGCTAAATTGTTTAATTTTGAACTCAACGCTCTTTTATAAAGATTCTTCAAACAGATTTTCGATAGAAAGATGACATTTTTTGTTCGCAATCGTATATATGTGAAATTTTTTTTTTTTTTTCAACATCTTGGCTACGAGCTCAAACCCGAAATGGTGTTTTATTTTTTTTACTCGACAATTTTTCTATCTATCATAAGTTGAACAGCAACGTCAGGAGATGCGCCACCGCAAAATGTGCGCCATGCCGCCATTATGTTATTAATTTCAATGAAAAAATTCTAAAATGTTCTTCAAACTATGAATAATAAAGTCCTCAAATTCAATTGCTCCAAGTGTTTTCATTTTCTTTAGAAAAGCTCCTAAAAATAAGTATGGTTTCAGGCCGTTCAAGCTGCCCCCCCCCCCCCCCCCCCCAACTGACATGAAGAATATTATGTTTCAGGCATTGAAACGGAAGTTGATCAGAGCGAGACTCTCGAACTTTAACGACGGAAATGAAATGATCTTAAATCCAAATGTGGCTGTCAATGATCAAGCTGAATTACTAGATTACGAGAACAAATACGAGTTTCCTCGAAGTCTGCTCAAACTGGGTATGAAAAACTTTTCTGCGACTTTATTGGACGGATGATTACATTATGGATTTTTTTCCGCGAATCATTCAAGTTTTAAAAGTCAACGCGTGACAGGTTTTTGCGTGGTTCGAAGTTACAGGCAAAAAATAATCACGGCCCGAAAATCAAAAGGCGATCGAAAACTGAATAACGTTCAACTATATTCGAACACCACCATCCAAGAGTTTCTTACGTACATACGATATATTTTTGCTAGCATTAGTCCACTGTTGATATCGGAAAATCGTCACCCTCTATTTTTCCACTATTACGCGACGATTGATTGCGGATTCACTTTATCCACTAGGCGACATACTGGAAAGTGGGACGTTCAATGTGGTGAGAAAAGGGCAGGCAAAAACCATCCGCAGCCACGAAGCCGTCACAACGGTCGCTGTCAAGACGGTCCGAGCGACAGCCAGCCTGGACTGCAAGACAGCTCTTCTTCGGGAACTCAGGATTCTTTGCTATATCGGCAACCATCTGAACCTCGTCAACCTTCTCGGTGCCTGTACAAAAAATCTACAATACAGTGAGTTTTTCGAAGTAACGTGAGTACAATGTAACTGAAATTTACTGCTAGGCTGATGTGACGTTGATGAAACTCATCTTTCGATGGATACCAATAGGTCAAATCTGCGTTATCGTGGAATTTTGTCGATTTGGAAACATTCGCGACTACTTGTTACGACACCGACGTGATTTTGTGAATCAATTGGGTTATGATACTGGAGAGATTCGTGATCGAAATCCCCTTGTCGATACGATCGACGCCAACGATCGAGGGTAAGTTGTTGCTGAGTAGTTGCTATAGCCGAACGATAAGTGGGTGAAAGAATATTTGGCAATATGTGGGGCAGCCTTATTCGTACTCTCTGTAAGCGAATATAGAACTTGAGTAATCGTTTGGATTACTATCCACCATGGTTGCATGAACCACGTATCCAATCTGAGCGTAAGTTGAAAGCACAAGTGCTTAAGAATCTGTCAAGTTCAGTGATAAACGGAACTTCAAATCACACCCAATGACTCATTCGCCACGTTTTATTCATACGTCCGTGGCATTCGTCAGCTGAATATGATAAGGACGTATGACTTCCTGGGAACTATACATGAAAATAATAATGATGAATCTTTTCTTTCCTTTTCAACCGTCTAATCATCCTTTTGTGGTCTCTACAGCTCAGAAAATAAGTCACAGTGCAACGATAATGAAGATGCAGAAGGATGCAGCGATAACAACGATCCCAAATGTACAAGTGCTGGAGTAGACGTTGTCACAGAGGCCCAAATAGCTGAACCGAAGCTGCCATTCAAATACCCGGGCGATGACACAGAAACGGTGACAGATCCGATACGCACACAAGACTTGGTGTGTTGGGCCTGGCAAATTTCACGTGGTATGCAGTATCTGGGTGCGAAGAAGGTGAGTGAAGATTTCTACGCGGGATCATCTCAGCACAAATGAGTGTGTGGAAATGTTTCGCACCGTCTAACAACAAGAAACTTTGCAGGACGCGTTTACTTGACCAATCATTTACGGCATTCGTTAATCCTGTTTCAGGTTCTCCACGGAGACTTGGCGGCAAGAAACATTCTCCTCTCTGATAACAATGTTGTGAAAATCTGTGACTTTGGACTGTCAAAGTCTCTCCGCGAGGAACAGAACTTTGCGAACAACGAGCGTGGTCCGCTTCCGGTGAAGTGGATGGCCATCGAGTCGCTCAGGGATCGAGTATTTTCAACGAAATCGGATGTTTGGTCGTACGGAGTCGTTCTGTGGGAGCTTTTCTCACTTGCTGATACGCCGTATCATGGGATAAGACCCGAATATATGTGTCAAACTCTGATCGACGGTTATCGTATGGAGCGACCGAAATACGCGCCGCAGATTTTGTGAGTGTGCTAATTCTCTTCACTTCGTCACACGGTTCCTAACAATGTGAAATTATCTGGCTATCATTTCAGGTACGATATGATGTTACATTGCTGGAAAGAGGAGCCATCGGAACGTCCTTCGTTCGAATCGCTCATCTGGAAAATTTCTGAAATGGTGGACGAGCATGTGAAATTGGTAACCGAAATGTTTTTTGAGTTATCTCTTGCAATCCACAATATGCAAATTCGTCCGTACGAACGTGTCGGCTTTATTAGACACGATATGCAACAGCATTAGTGGCTCAGAACATCCAGCACCTTCATTACGATCAATTCTCATTATAATAATACCTTTTAGTATTACCTTGACTTGGGCAATTCTTACACTGAGATGTACGCCGATGATTGGAGACGTGAGAGGGAGACCGTAATCAAAGGTGAAGAATCTGTCTCCTATGACGAGACCCAACTTTAGGAATATCAATGTCGTTGAAGCGCATCACAAGTTCATGATCAATCGGTTAAAATCTATAACCCTTTCAGCATCACCCACAAATAATGTCCTTATTTATATTGTATCGCATAAAATTGACATGTAATCAGGAAGGAACACTTGTAAATAACTTGTTTTAGTACGTCGCCTAATTCTCCACGACTGAGTTGAGTTGAATTTTCAATTTGCCGAGTAATTTCGTAGTTGTATCAGTTGTATCATCTCACGATGTGCGTCGAAAAAAAATTCATTCTTGTTCACCGCTCGTCTTGCTAACTACTTATAAGTACCTAATCAAGATTATTACGGCGTCATTTTTGACAACGAAGTTGGTTTGTCGATAGGTTTCCTATTCAACCTATAAGTGGGCTTTCTCGTGTTCAAACTGATTAATAAATAAACAAATAAATTAAATCTCAATTACTATGAAATAGAACTAAACCTTAAAGTGGTTAGTATGCCATTTTTGAGTTTCGTGTAAAGTGTACTACCATAAAAATTTGTTTTCTCCCCAACTGCGATTTTTTTAGCAAACTCAAAGACCGTATTCATTCTGAATTTCGTGAGAAATCCTGCTCCAAATTTAAGAAACCTGCTCGTTGTGAGGGTGAAAAATCAACAAAAATATCGATCGGACTTTTTTAAAGCAACTTCCACCATCTCTTAATGCTTCACATTACGCTCAAATAATCATACTTCTCGGAAAGAAAGCAAAAGTGATTATACGTATATTCTACCAAGGCCCATTCGTCCGCTTTCAAACCCCATTCGAATTCTGCAAATTGGTCAATTTAAAAAAAAGATACGTTATCTTGTTCGACCGAAGTCACTCTTGCTATAATTCAGTTTTTTCGAATGTTTAAACACTTTTTAACAGCGTTACGTCCGGCGTATCGCCACCAGTCCATTACTCCTTACCAACTCTCCCACATTTTTCATATCAACACCATAGTCTCTATCCTGTCCTGCTATTTCCATCCAGTTCCATCCCGTACTTATATAATATTACAATAAATTTATCGCGTTCAATGTAATGATGATTGTCTGATTAGATTTTTCTTCTCTAACATAGCTATAGTCATAGATTTATAAGTTAAACATTTTCGAACGCATAAATTCCATCATGGCAGTCTTAATCCACAGTTTTCTCCTTGTAAGTTTGTCAAAATTTTGCAAGTGATGAACGATCCAGTTCCTGCATATCAGTGGCAATCATGCCTTCACCATATTTCTCCGGCCAACGGATTTTTTCCATTCCTTTGACAACCACGCAAAATGTTCTACACGATCATGCATGCTTAGCTTCAAGTCTTCGTAAGATCTCGAACCATCCATCCATCCGAACCCATGATGGTCATGCTGTAGGAATATTGCATGATATCGCAGTTAACGTGGCAACAGACGCCATTCATATGGATTTTGAAACACAAGATGGCTCAGGGAAATCGCTTTTAACTGTTGCATTATCGGTTAAGCTCGCCGCAAGCGTTGAACCGACTTCGCAATACTTCTTTCAATATTTTATACGGTATTCTATTCTTATACTGTTTCCGCACTTGATTTCACTTTCCTGTACGGGGAAAGTTTCGAGATAACTGCAGCTGCGTAATTCTCTCCATTTCCCTTGTTTGCGGTAAAAATTTCTCATTTTGCTCACCACATTGGCGTTTTGAAGTTATTTTAAAACGCTGTTCCAAGCTTTTCCCGGAGATTCGATTTTCACCGACGCTCGATGAAATCCGGGCGTTACAATATCTACTTGTTCCTCCCATTCGAGTCAAAACTAACGCCTTGTCTGGTCAACAGCAATTCTACAACACTAGATATCACGAGCATAAGACTGTGTACAAACCATTGAAGTACAGATGTAGGCAAACAGACCAAAAAATTACCAAATAGGATTAGAATAAGGAAGCGTGAGTGAGCGATAATACATGTAACCAAATCGGCGCAACCAAATCGGAAAAAAACTTGTAACTGTAGCATACCTAGAGCTAAATTTAGCATGCCAACAAAAAGGGGAAAACCACCAAAAACTTGAGGATCAAACTAAATTACGTGTTGTGAAGTCCGATCGTAATTATATGAAGAGTTTTGTTCTCACGATAACTGTGAAGATGTTTAGAGTGATCTCTAATTACTTAACTGCAACGAAACGAAAATTTTCTTTCTCCGACGAAAAAGAAGATGTGGCATAGGGTGTCTCTTTTATTTTTTAGTTAAATATCGTGGCATTATCATGTACGAAGTAGCAGTACTGCATAGTTGCGTTGGAACGGAACTCGAAAATAATTAACAATGCAATATAAAAAACAGTCGGCGGTTTCGAGGCGGCACAACTATGTTAGCATTGCGATAATGGAATCCAAGTGGTAAAAACCGCGATAGGCGGCATGTCGACCACATGACTTGGTATTCAAGTCTGGTTAATTGAGCCATTTTGACGAAACTGTTACAATTCCCCGCATTACTAAGTTCGAAACACACTTCAAACCATAACCGTATATAGAAATTTATTTAGAAAATTACGTGACATATTTCACACGTCATGGAACTATGACTTAACCTGATTGCGATAGTCGTTCGTTCACGCGATGAATAAATTTCATTCGACGTGACCGTTAGTTGAAGGTAAATTTTTGCCATTCTTACATTCTTGAAATCATATTCCTTTGAATGATTCGAAACGAATATACGGGGTGTCTTAATCGTACTGAAGTTTACTGAAAAAATTTTCGATTAGTATTTTTCAGCAATTCATTTCCATCATGAAAGTATAATCACAATTTTTATCGTTTTATCTCTTCTTTGCCAGCCGCTACTCATTTCGCAAGTTCTCCTTATGTGGTGGAAACGATAATTGTGATAATAAAAAAACAGCATCAAGTTGTTACAGAATTATGCAACGCAAAGCAAATATCAACTGTTGCATAATCCGCACGAGCGTTTGCATTTGATCTGATGAAATCAGAAACGGAAAATTTAATGTGGAATGAGAGATTAAGCAGAATCCTATGCTGCCGGAAAAACTTAACAACCACATCCGGGAAATACCGAGTTTTTGTGTCCTTTATATATTCTCACCATCCTGAATAAGTGCAGAGTCTGCAATTGACGCTGGAGCTGCAGATATCGTGTCTCAATCCTTGCTCCGTCAACGCTTTGTTATCATCATCGTTTTGTTTGAGGTAAGTGCAACATTTTTATCCATGAATTAAAATTTTCCCATAGGATATGTGTAATACTGGTGAGTGAAATAAAAATACAAAAAGAGTTTTGCCAGAAGCGATTCGAAACAGCAAAAAATACTGCTTGAAAATTTGGTCAAAGTTTTTAGTTTTAGCAGTTCTTGCGCGTGAGATGGATTTTTATTTACTATATTCATACTTCTGGTTTTGTTTAGTTGAAAAATTCACATGTAATCTCGTTCGGAAATTTTGTCAACGAAAAAATACAAGACATTTTAGCGCTACGTAATTCGGTGAAAAAAGTAACAAATATTGATCGTCATATTGTAAGATTTAGATGACAACTTTCGCGGAAAACTTGAAGATTCATATGCAGACACTTTTTGTGAAATCTTGCGAGATTTTAAGATCCAATTTTTGGACTGCTTCATTTTTTTCTTGACTTCATATTGCCCACCACAGAGAGTAATCCATGATTTTTTCTAAATATTTTTTATGATGTTTTCTCCAGTTATGAATTTTCAAATAATTACCTATTTCGAGTTTTCAAATAATTATGAATTAAAAAAGATACGAGATATTGAAAATGGCAAAACAATGTTTACTCTTTCATCTTTAATCATAGATAGGTGAAATTGGATATTAACAAATCAGATCTTCTCAAAATCATCTACTTCGTTGACTTTTAAACAATAGCGAATTATTTTTCTTCATGATGGACCCGTATTATTTTTGTGCAAGGAGAATACTGAAACGCAGACTTTTTTTCTAAAAATTCCAAAGCAAGTCTCATTCTGGGTCAATGGCTCGTTACATTTGAATCATTCAACTAGCATATAGTTACTATTTCGTGATATTTTTTACACGAATTTATACTGAAAGTCAATAAATAAATTTATTAGATTTTTCCTGATATCTCTTTTCGTTTTTGACTAAAATTTATTCACAAAGTTGAAACACGTAATTACCCAAAAATTATTGACTGAAGAACAGATCGAAATAAGAACTTGAAAAAAGTCATACATATTCTTTTCAATGGACGGAATAAAATTTGAAAAAATGCGGAAGCAAAAAATTCCAAATTGAAATGTTATCCGATTGTGTCAAATAAAAGCCTCACGTACGTATTGTGGATTGGAATAAAACATTTTTCGTGGTGATAATTTATACAAATACTTTTTCATCTTCATATCGACAATTCCGTATCAACGACGATAGTTAATTTTTTTCATGGAATAACATCCCGAGAGACGGGAAATCCCCCATCTACGAGTCATTCTGCTTATCATTCAACATCCGAAGCACGCTGACACATATTCACGTGCATTAGATAAAGCTTAAAAGTAATAATTGTCGGATTTAATTTGTTTTTTTCAATCATATGTTTGATAGTATACCGCATTTGTGGTTTCTCGAATTTCGAATGATATAAGAAATGTATAAATAAATGATGATGACGTACTAGTTGATAATTATTCCTCTATAATCGTATCAATGCGTCAGCATTGTGACAGCTGGTACGAAATTCTCCGATAATAATATGGAAAATTGAACTAAACGGCCGAAGAATACGTATAGAAACTGCTGTTGAGTTTCGCCAAAAAAATCGTTTCTTTCTTCTCCCTGTGACGTCGTTTAGAAATGTTGAATTTCGTATCCCTGTCGTCGAGAGGAGGGAGCTTGAATTTTAATAGCATAAAACGGACGGTGTGAAACGGATACCGGTCGGTTGGACGTAATCGCTTCATTGACCGCATTCAGCGATAAGCTCAAATATTAGCATGTGGCTCTTAAACATCAAAGGTGCAATGGACGCATGTATGCATAGCACTGGTCAACAATGGTTTTGTTGCCCTGATACTTGAGTGGTATTAGAAAGATTTGACATCGACGATCCTAGGAGTAAGCGTAGTTTTTTGAAATTGGCTCTAGTTATTTATTTTATCCACATTTTCATATATGACTCAAAAAAGCAATATTATATTTGAATGAGAAGTTCGATTTTTTCTTATTTTTAAAGTTTGTCAAAAAATACTGCACTTTTTTTTAACGCAAGTTTTTTTCCCTGAATTTTGGCGATTCTGTACGTATAATTTACAAATAAAACTATAATTATATCAGAAACCATCCTCTTCCTCCGCCACTCTTCAATCTTACAGTAACATAAAAACTAGAACCAATCCACTATAATCCTGGTTTTGCTCATTAATTCTACGTTCTCAAACACCAAAATTCACGGAAAGAATCAGGGCAGCAAAGGATATTATTTTTTGTTTGTTTTTGTTTGTTTCCTTGTTGAGCTGCGTAATGCAACAGGGTAACTTTAGAATTTTTTTTTCTACCAATTTTTATTCATGGCATTGAAAATTGTTTGCTGACTTATGACAAAAAAAAAATCCTTCACAAGAATAAGCTGCTTGCTCAGGCCTAAGAAGTCCTTGAATCGAATCTTTTATTTTTTTATCAAGCTAATCAAAATGAAATTTCTTTTCATATCGAAATTTGAGATGTCAGATAAAGTTTGCTCATTGTGGTTCATATTTTTTCCTGGTTATCGCATTAAATATCACTTTCCATTTTTTTTATATTTATATTTATTTTATAATTATTTACCAGTTAAGAGTACAGATCAATATATTTATACATGTATATAATTATATATGACTATCTGTCCTACAGAGAGGCGAAAGCATCTGTGCATAGGATTGGTATAATATTTAATTCAAGGCAGCGAATTCATATAAAAAAAGATAACAATTTTTTAACGTACCAAAAAAACAGCACATTACTGATTAAAGTTTTGTGCCAAAGTATAGTTCAACTAGACTTCATATACTTATAATCCATTTCAGCAGATTATTCTTAATTGATTTCTTAACACCTTTTAAGCTCTTTAAAAGCTCCTTATTTGAAATACGTAAAATAAGAATCTGAATTTTGAAACGGATTATTTGAAAGAACAGTTTTTGAAAATCTTTGAACTGACAACTATTACGCAATTCAAACGTTAGAAACAAATTTCGAATATACACGCTATCGCGACTTGGAGATAAAAACTTTGTTTTCGAATAACAATTTGGGCAGAGTAATAATTAAAATTCAACGCCAGAACGGCGGATTTTTAAGTGTTCAAGATGGTTGTTCTACATGCAGCATTGAGTGTGAAAACCGTTGACCTGTGCGAAAAGGAAAATGCAAAGCTCCACCGCACCGATGGCTATGAACTTGTCACCATGGATCCACCGACGCCGGTTCTACGACGTGGCCAATTGTTCAAACTGAAACTACGCTTCAACCGTCCATTCGTTAAAGAATCGGACATTGTTCGTATTTTATTCAGCTTTGGATCTCGTCCAGACGTGATGAGAGGTACCAAAGGAATTGTCACCGTCGATGACAAAACTTCTTTTCTGGCCAATTCGGAGACCTGGCAGGTCAGGGTAACCGATATGAAGTCAGAAAATGTCTCACTCGAGGTTCAAAGTCCGGCGGACAGTCCGGTCGGAGTTTGGAAAATGAGAATAGATGCGACTGTATCAGGTGTTGAAAAAACCGTCAATACTTACGAAGTTGACAGCGACATCTATCTGCTGTTTAATCCATGGGTGAAGGGTGAGTGTGAATCTGATCAGATAATTTTATACTGCCGGCATTAAACATTCCGTCGAAGTCGTGCAACGAGCCAAAATTACCTCTATTTTTCAGATGATCTTGTTTACATGGAGGACGAAAAACTACTCGAAGAGTACGTGATGAACGACACGGGTAAAATCTGGCTGGGAACCGAGAAACAACACAGAGGGAGAGGATGGGTTTTTGGTCAATTCGAGGACTGCGTGCTTCCAGCGTGTGAATTGATGCTGAAGAGATCCGAAATCAAGGACGCGGCTCGAGGAGACCCAATCAAAATGTCCAGAGCAATATCTAGAATCGTGAGTGGCGAATTTACTGATTATCGAATCGTGTTTTCATATTAGTGTTCTAATATTGCTAGCAGATCTGTGCAACTATTACTATCGTTTTGTTGCAAGATTTGAACGCACCTTGTTATTTCGGTACCAAAAAGTAACTTGTTAATATTCATCATCACAGATAAACGCGAATGATGATAGAGGAGTTCTAGCCGGTCGATGGGATGATAAATACGATGGCGGAGTTTCTCCGTCCACGTGGACAGGAAGTGTCCCAATATTGAAGAAGTTTCTGGAAACCAAAGAATCTGTTCGTTGGGGTCAATGCTGGGTATTCTCAGGAGTCGCGACCACCGTTTGCAGAGCATTGGGATTGCCTGCAAGGTCCGTTACGAATTTGAGCTCAGCGCACGACGTCGACAATACGTTGTCCATCGACCGTTACGTTAACAGTCACTACGAGTATCTGCATGAAGATCCAATCACTGGGAAACGATTCTACGACATGGTCTGGAACTTTCACGTCTGGAACGAGGTCTGGATGGCCAGGCCGGATCTGCCCATGGGTTACGGCGGCTGGCAGGCCATTGACTCAACACCTCAAGAGCAGTCTGATGGCATGTACCAATGCGGTCCGGCTTCCATCGAGGCGATCAGGCAAGGCGCCGTTGGCTTCAATTATGACATTCCCTTTATGGTGTCCACCGTCAACGCTGACGTTATACATTGGATAGAAGACAGGCGAAGTGAATCTGGTTGGAGGAAGATTAGCTGCTCCAAATCCGAGTGAGTGCTTTTTGTCGTCAGTTTGGGCTCTTTGCTTGAAATTGAGTTACCACATTGTCTTAATTCCGTCCATTTCGTACAGGGTTGGACGTATGATCTTGACCAAAGCGCCTTTTGTGTTTGACCCAAACGGCGATGGAGACCGAGAGGATATCACTTTTCATTACAAAGCTAGAGAGGGTAAGTAAACTTGAAGCATCTCATTTCACCGAATTGGAAATTCCGAAGCCAATCACGTGACACGACACATCAACAAGGAAAACTTAGAAACAATTAATCAAAGCTAACAACGTATTTATCAATGAGTACCAGAGTGAGTAGGGTAATTCTTAATCTTTAATTATATAGATACAAATCATTGACGACTTTATCGGCTTAGATATTGTGATGTGAAGTGATGTGATATGTTGTGCATGCAATTATCCCATTTATCGATGATCATTTTTCGAAATCAATACAGATTTTTCTAACGATAATCAATGGAGACCAAATGTCGAAACGAGGCGCCAATTTGCGAATTTTTAATGATATCATAGAAGAAGTGGCTAAGATTTTTGAGGTCCGTTTGTTTGTTAACAGTAATATTATTTTTCATGCTAATATGTGTCATGATTACTTTAGGTACAAGGGAGGAGCGGTTTGCTCTGTACAGGGCTGCTCGTAGTGTGAATGGTGCGAGGAAAGTTTACGCGGTTCCTGAGAAAGCCGAGGAAGATTGTGAATTCACTCTGGTTGATCTCGACACAGTGAATATCGGAGAACCTTTTTCACTTGAGGTCAATATAAAGAATCATTCTCACGAGCCACGAACCTTCCATGCGAACTTGACAGTCAGAAGCGTGTACTACAACGGTAATCCAGGAAACATGGTGAGAGCAGTGACTACACGTTTTACTGTTCCTCCCAATGAACGTAAGTTGAATTACAATACTTGGAAGATGGCCTTATGCACTGAATCGTGATAGAGGTGAAAATTGCGGCACGATTGTTTCGATACTGATGTTATTTTCATGTTTCAGGTGAAGTGCTTCGCTTGCCTGTCACCGCTGATCAGTATCTGGAAAAATTAGTGGAGTATTGCCACATGAAGTTGTCCGCCGTGATCAATGTCGTAGAAACTAACCAAACTTGGGTCGGTGAGGACGATTTCCGGGTCGTGAAACCGACTATCGCAATAGAGGTAACGTAGTTTGAACTCGTAAGACAATTTTTCAGCCTCAACTTACAGAGCGTCACGAATTACATGCAATCGCTCAAACTCTGTGCTGACGAATAAAATTTTTCAGACCGTGAAGAAACTGATTGTTGGAAAGCCAGCAGATATGTCACTTAAATTCGAGAACCCCTTGAAAGAGTTGCTGACCGACTGTGAAATCAACTTCGATAGTTCAGGGTTTATCAAGACCAAGGAGATGAGATTCAGAGATGTTGCTCCAGGTGGAACGGTTCAAGCAAAATATCAAGTCATCCCACACAAAACTGGAAAACACAACCTTGTGGTCACCTTTACGTCCAAACAACTTTGCGATATCAGTGGGATGGCAACTGTCGAAGTTATCAACGAACTGGAAAACTTGACCCAATAATATGTAGATACGGTGTAGTCTTAATAATGTTGTCATCTTGATATTCTTGTTATCACTGAAGGGATCAGCCCACAGTTGCTGTCTGGTAGCACACGGTTTCTTATATCTTCTAACCGTCCTGAGAAACATATATTCTTGTTTGTATTAAACGTATGGTCAAATGATATCGACGGGAGTCAACATCCAAACAGACTTAGGTGCACGTGCGTATCAGAAGGACCACACCAGAGAACGACTGGTATCCTTTCAATATTGCAAGCTCATGGTCAAAGCATTTTCTCTTTTACAATGCCTTTCATGGCTTTGGCTATTCATCTCATCAGCGATTGAGCGAAAACCGTTCAGCGTCAAACAACAGTTCGTTAAGACAAACCAGATGTCCGAAAATCACCTTATAATATTTTCGGACATGCAGGAAGTGGCGTGCGCGTGCAGCGTAATAAAACCTTTTTCAACTAGTGTCGTTTGGGAAACGATGACCTAAGGCCAGAATAGGCTATCTTTGCATACAACCATTTTATAATAATATTCAATCATTATAACCTCAACTCGGTTTAAATTTCAATAAACTTAATCATTGTGTTTAATTTATACTGTGAGTTGTCCAAATCAATTGCCTTCAACGTGAGTATAGTAAACTAGCAATTCTATTAAACTATCTCCATTTCCATTTTAGTATATTCACCGGCGCTTGTGTGGCATTGGTAAATTTCAGGGCGTACTTAGGCATATTTTCTTTGTACAAGCGTTAAATTATGTGGTGAGTTGGTTTTTTCGTGAATAAATAACAGTTAGAGTCAATCCAGCCCATGACACAAGCTCATCGTTGTTAGATTGCATTCTAGAATTATTGATTTCAATAAATAATCGGTGAATAATTAGATATTACACTCGTACCTCATTATTGGTTCGAAATAATTCTCTCAGATTGATTTCATATAGGAATTATTTCAACGTTTAATTCGGCCAAAAGGCTTTTCATCATGAAAGTTTAAAGAATCGATAGTCTCAAATGTGGAGCGAAAGATAATAATATTAAATTTTGGTAGAAAGATGCATCATCAAGCCCGAAGAAAATGATCAACGGTGAATATCCGCCACAATGATCAAGTTTTGAAACCCATAAAAAGATCGCATTAATATAAATCAGTACATACAGAGTCGGGAGGAAAATAAATCACCAAGACTCTGTCGAAAAATATTTTATGTGTTATTATTGTACGATCATCTTAAAGGGGCATTTACGCCCGAGAAATAGATTTTCTGTTTTTTGCATTTTTGTACACTTTCAAAGAAAAGAAAGAAAATTTTTAGAAGCCGAAGTCCTTTAACTTGTATGAGTCTACACGCTGTAACTCTGAGAATTTAAACTATCAATGCTTTTTTCATCACTTTTAATTTTTCAAACTTGCGCGTAAGGTTTCTCCTACAATTTCTGATCAATTCGTCTGAAATTTTGACACGTGGTTTTTTTCAAGTATTTTTCACACATTGTGATAGGATTTCACCTAAATTCTCACCTGGGAGTGAGATATTCTAAATTTTGTTTTCACAAAACGGCTATTTTTTTTATCATGATTCTTAAAAACGATGTATTTTCTTTCAAAATAAAGCTATGGAAAAAATTCTATGAAAATTTGTTAGCACTTGCAAGTAGATTGTGCCCGAAAAATCTGTATGCTATGCTACAAATATTAAGTGCAAATCCTTGCGCACTATGAATTTTTATCTATATAAACTCTATTGAATTTGCACTCGGTGCATCACCCTGGTACATTTAAATGAGGATCTACATATTTGATCTTATTTTTGAACATGAAAAATTTATTGAAAAACACCGTTAATCATTTTATTTCAGCAGCTAGTTCAATCACATACAAGTGAATAAAAGAAAAAACAGTGCATCGCACTTCAAAGAAACACTTTTTGTGTTGGTTTTGCTTCTAACTCAGAATTCAGATGCGGTTTACGATTTGGTGGTTATTTACGTATATTGCTCAGTACATTCAGAAGGTCTTGATGAGTTTCCGACCATGGTTGCCTTGCCTGAAAATGCTTCCCTAGACAGCCCCTACACAGCGTAGAAGTCTGTCCAGATTTAACATAAACACCTTGTATATTTCGTACACCCATCAGCGTCGAGAATCAATCATCTCCTAGCGAAACCATCCCAGCAGATCTTTACACCGTATCCTGATTTCCGACTAGATTATACATTATACCTTCGGCTTCCGTTACCGACTCGGCGCTCCGAAGTTCCAAGATGGCGCCAGCTCGCAACGCGTCCGCTGGATCGATGGTCACAGCAACTGCCTTGACTCGACACTCGGTGACCCGAGGTTTCAGGATCGGAAGGTTCGAGCGCCTGACACGTGGTAAAGGGCTGACGAAGCGGCGTCGCTAGATGGCGCCAACGGGCTGACCGACTCCGAGTTTCTCGCTGCTGCCGTGACAGGAACTACGCTTCTCCTCGTCCCTCGTCCCATTGGGTTGTGCCCTAAAAGAGCGAGGCGCTGGGCATGGTGGCGTTGTCTTGACAGCAGCCAGCGCGAAATGTCGATCGAGGAGAATCCGCGGCAGTGCTTTCCGGGAACATCCGCGAATCAGTCCGGCCGAAACGAGGCCTGAAGCCTCGACAATATTTCGCGATCGTTCGCCGCGTATCTTCGGACCGGAAAACTTTTGCGAAACATGAAAAATACCGGGCGGTGCGTCGAGGCGCCCTGCACTCGCCACTTTGACGCTATTGTCGAGACGATTAGCTTTAGCTGCAGCTTCGATGTGGCCGCCGATGGTTATTTTTGGCCCCTGAAGGGCGCCGCCTCAGAGCACGCTGGGAACCCCGATGCACTTTTGCTTATTCCTCGCATTCCTATCGCTCTTCTATATTCTATCGATGATCAATTTGTCAGGGGCGAATAATTCGTGAATTATGAGAATCAACCCGAGTAAGATGAGCACTCCGATCGAGGAGAAGATATACCAGAACCTTAAGGTACGTTTTCATCGTTTAAGGAGATTCCGCGATCTCGAAAGCCTCGCATGCCTTATCAAAGTTTTCTTCTCTCTTACCTGCAGCCCTGCTTTACTGCATCTCCTCGTTATTTTCAAATCAATAACTCGAGAGCGCTACTCTACAGTCGGTTTAACTTACCCGGTTTGCTGGCTGCCCCCTAGACGTTTCACAATATACTCTCTAACGATGTTTTTTACCCGATTCTGTAACAGTTTTTTCATAATTATTGATTCTGCGATGCCTTAGACCGATATTTTCTCGGATTCGTTTTATGATGTTTGTTTCTCTTCTCCAGCTGCGCGCCTGAATCTAGATATAAAATTCATGATTTAAATTTCGACTCGAAATTTGAATATCGAGCAAATCCCTAGATACAGGAAATGCAGGTGGCATTTTTTTTACGAGGCTGAAGTCAGTAACGTTAACGTATAATTATTGTCCAATTTTAGCATAACTTCAAAGGAGTTGAATTTACAAAAATGACTATTTTTCTGTTTATTACGGTTTAATAAATGTAAGAAAATCCCAAAGTTGCGAAGTAACGATTTCTCCTAAACATACCGCATCGTTATAATAACGTTACTAACTTCAATCTCAATTTTTTTCTTTCTCGATGCTTCCCACGATCCTAAAAGTCACTGAATTGATTCTTAGGGAATTCTTTTACTCATATTGAAAAAGATTACTAATTGTGTCCTGTAATAATTTACACTCGTTATATAGTTTGAGAAGCGTTAATGAATTTTCTAGGTATCAAAAACCATTTGAAGATAGGTGTTGGAAATTTTTCAAACCATGATAAGATCTACAAATATTTTTCGGGCAATATATTCGTGACAAAAAAAGCTATCACAGAACTATCGTGTCATACAAAAAATTTTGTCGTATTTACAAAACCATCAAAATTCTTCATTTACAAAAATCGTTTAGTCGATTTAAAGTTCTTATTAGCTTTGGCCAAATCGTAATTATCAGAGAATTGTTCTTGATTATCTAACACGGTATAAATATTGTGAAAAGTAGAATCATGTCAATACTATTTGAACCCGCAAGGTATTTTTTAAATTCCGATATGTCAGCTTATGTCAGCTCACTTTTTGTTTTTGGAAATTATTCATTGGTTTTATTTACTGTTTGGACGTTATTGGATTTATTGGACAGTATTATTAATTCGCATGGTTATACTTAAATTAATTGGAAGTATTCGTCAAAGGTTCGGACTGGTATGGTGACTGTGAGCGATGGAAAAAGCAAGCCGATTCCTATGCGGTTACATCTCTCGATGGAGGTTCTCAAGCTGCAGCGAGAGGACACTGAGGTAAAGTGAAATGATTTTAACACATCGAAGAACCATCGGAATATTTATTTCTCTACAATTGTCTCCACCCGGTAGACAAGAATGGAATCCATCGTTTCTAAAATTTCAAAATCCTGGTTCAGAAAAGTTCTTTTTTGTTATAAATCAATGCATTGCGATTTTTCAAAACTATATGAAGTCCTTCACTATTCAACACAATTTTTTGTTCCTTCTTTGAACTATTGCAAATACTTTTCGACTTTCTAAAATTCTTTTCATTGTAATTTCTTCAACTTTTTTTTCGTCACATTTGATTCTCGGCAATTTATTTCAACGTTTTTTGAAGCTCTTCAGTTTCTTATCAAATCCCTAAAATCTTTTCAAGTCTCTACAAATCATTCATATTTTTGTTAATTCCCCAAATTTTCACCACTTCATTCTAACCCTCTTGAATTCGTACCATCACCTTCTTATCCGATTCAATTTTCTCAAACTTCCCTCAACGTTTCAAAATTCTGATCAATTCTTCCTAATTATTTTGAATTTCTCTCTACTTCCATAAATTCGTTCAAATTATTTTCGATTTAACTCGATTCTCCAACATTTTTTTCACTGAATTCCAATCACAGAAATTTTTGCCCAATTCCATTTAATTCTTTCCGATGTAGTCGAGATTCCGGTTAGTTCACGTCAATTTCCTTATATCCTTTACTACTGTTTTCGTAAATACTTTCCAGTACTTGAAATTATTCTTTTAAACGATTTTCAAATAATTTCTTTGATTTTTTTAACTCTTTTTTCGAATGCTGACCATTTATTTCTAGTTCATTGTCACCCTTTCGAATCCCTACGCATTTCCCAATCTGTTTCAAACCCCTCACCACCTTGTACTTTTATCCTGCGCTTACTCCAAATAATCGCACGCCAAGTGCACGAAATATTTCATCCCGATATTCACAATTCAAGAAAAAATAGCATCGACTAATCTCAGCAGGCTATGAATCACAACAAGCCGCCATTAGACGCGAAGGAAAGAATGGTTCAGATAACCAGACAGAAGATAGGAGGACTGGGACTCAGCATCAAAGGAGGTGCTGAGCACAAACTTCCGGTTCTCATATCCAGGATTTATAAGGGTCAAGCCGCTGATCAGTGCGGTCAACTTTTCGTCGGCGATGCCATCATCAAAGGTACGAAGTTTTTTCAAAGGTATAGAACTTTTCGAGAGCTCAATCGTGTAAACGACTACATCTGAATTTGACGGAAATACATTTTCCGGAATTCGACTTTGGACAATCTTTGTAAATTGAATCACAATTTTTCTGCACAAATGCTGTTCCGTTATGACATTAAAATAATTTTTGGTAGTTTTCTTCACTGTTTTTATTTCACAAATATCACGCACGTTTTTTACGATATAACTCACAGTTATGATTTGACTGATTTGAATGCTCTTGTAAAGTAATTGCATCATCCATGATTCTTCTGGCGTTTTTTCTGATTCTAATTACCTCCGAAAAGTTTCATTCGCGTTCCAACTGTTTGACTCTTATTCCTACAATCAATCCACAATTCGTTAATGTTTTTCAGGATATTACTCACGGTTTCAAATAACTCTTCATTCAATTTTTCTTCATTTGACTCAAGCATTTTCATGGGTACTTAATATACTTTTGAAATGCTCAAGCCGATGTTACTCATATCTCCAATATTGTACTCACGGTTTTTCATTGAAGATAAATATAAAATTACGTCGTTCTTCTCCAAGATAGAAAAACTATGAGAACAAAAATTTTAATAGTGCATAACGAAAATTAGAGCCAAGAAAACGACTGTTAAATTGAATGACACGAACGGTACAATGTTTTTTTCCTTATTTTTCCTCAGTGAATGGGGAGTACATTACGGCTTGCCATCACGACGACGCTGTAAACATATTGAGGAACGCTGGGGACTTGGTGGTTCTTACGGTGAAGCATTATCGGGCGGCAAAGCCGTTTCTACAGAAGAATGGTAAGCATGGAGAATAAAAGGAGGGCGAAAATAGTAAGTCACGATACGAGTGCGCAAAGTACGCGATTCTCGCACGAGTCTAGTTTGTCGGCTAAGCGAAGCGAGGGTAACAAATACACGAGTGCAAGGGTCCACGTACTTTGCGCACGAGTATCGTATACTATTTTTTGTAACACCTGTAACGGGAAGTTTGACTCCACGAATTACTTGACCTTTCGTTAGTCGTGCAATGAGCGTCCTTGTTCCACAATGTACTATTTTCGGTAAATTTTTTTCGGTAGTAATTTCTTACAACGCTTTTCTTTCATTTTTTTCAAAATATCTGATCACGCTTTTCCCCGCATTTTTTGTTTATCTGTTTGGCGTTTTTTTTTTTTCAATTCTTTTTGAACTATATTTCTCGATGGTTAATTTTCTTGTGTTTTCTAGATAAAAATTCTTTTTCTACTTTTGAAAATACGTCTGTTACTTTTTTGCCAAGTTCTTGAAAATTCTCTTTCAAAACATTGGAAATATGTCCCAATCAGGCTCAAAATCAATCAACAATTCATGAACGTTTCTTTTTTTTTTTTTTTTGTTTTTTACACCCTACGGAAGAGAATAAACGCTGCTTCGAAATTTGGAAACTTTTGCGGCGAAAATTTTTCAGCAATAACTGGATAAAAAACCAACCACAGAACGTTGTTTTTTTGAAACGCAAGTAACTAACATAAGTCTCGAGGAATAAAAATACCAACTCGGAAATCAACTAACAAAATTCTCTGAGGGAATGAAGCAGCGATTTTTTCATCCCGAATTTCGACCGCGTTTTTTGAATTCTTTTCCGTTTATCCTTTTCCCCCAGCAGAAAAGGAGGAAAAACTGGATAATGCCAGCAACGAGGTTGCAGAAGACGGTTGGATTTCACCTAGCAGAAGATCAGGCAGTCCCAGATGTGGCCATAGCAGACACAGCTCGAACGCCTCCTCTACTTCAATTCAGGACAAAAAATGGCTGGATATCATAACCGGTACTTTAGTAGAACGTTCTTTCTTCATACCCACTACAATATTACCATGATACTATTTTTTATAGTCCACGAAAAGAATGTTCCGTATCTTCTTAAATTCATATTCCATTTGTTATACGTACAAACTTATCAGAAGAAAGAAAAAAAAAAAAAATCTCCAACACCATGTCGTGTGGTCACAAAAATGGAATTCCATTTCAAAATCTGAGCTAAGGTCGTAAAAAACGATGTCATCGGAATATTTTCCAAGCAATTAACTGTCCTGATACAATTTCAACGATCAAGAAAAATGATGATAATAATAATAATAATAATAATAATAATAAACTGATGCGGACGTGCGATTATTTTGTAAAAAAATGATTCTCGGAAAAAAAAAAATTAAGGACAAATTAAATTTTTACCGAATAATTCCATTATGGTCTCTGAATTCCAATTAAAAATATTTAGAAAAAAAATGTATGATAATATATGTATTTTTGTATCCCCAGTCCCTCTGATGATGGCGTACGTGACGAGATACATATTTGGTACGGACAAACTGAGAAGAAACGCGTTCGAAGTGCGTGGTTTGAACGGTTCAAGAACCGGAGTAATTCACTGTGACGACAGCGCGATTTTGAGCCAGTGGCTGAAATTCATCACCGACAACGTGACGGGTGTGACGCATCTGCAGGTGATGGACGATTATTATATTCATAACGATTATCCATCATGGTGGAATTTTTCCTCTCCGAAGGTTATTTCGTTCACAAATCAAGTGTAAATGAAAATTTCGAATCAATTATCGAGCGATTTGCAAATAAAAAACTGCCTGGAATTTCGACATAGATGTTGCTACAAAATATTCCAAAAGTTTCTACAGACTGGGATCAAAAGAATTAGAAACGAAAGAATGCCCAAAATCCGGGCACACAAGAGAAAGAAAAATAAAAAAATACTCAACCAGAACATTAAGAACGAAAACAAAAATAAGAACTTAAATAGAAACAACAACGGTGACCTGAATAAAATCAAAAAGTAAACAAGAACGACAATTAAACAGGAACGAAGACAACAACACAAGAGAAAAACAAACTCAATAACAGCAACAAAGATACTTCAAAAATATTGGCAATTCATGAAATCCATTCGAGTGATTCCACATTTTTTACTTTGAATGATAGAAGAAATTCTTTCGTAACAATTCTGTGCATGGGTTAGAAAAGAAATAATGTTTCTTTACTAACTGACCGAATAATTTTATCAACGTATTGCTTTATTTATTTACTCTATTAATCGATAGATGAAACTGTACAACCGCAACTTCAGCGTCGGCGAACGGATCGAGTACATGGGATGGGTGAACGAGGCTGTGAGTAATAGTAACCAACCCTGGCAGAGCTATAGGCCAAGATTTCTGGCGTTGAAAGGCCCAGATTTATTGCTGTTCGAAACGCCGCCGGTGAGTAAAAACAAAAAACGGGACAAACGTTGCGTTCGCAAAAGATGTGGTATTTTTTTTTTGAATATTGAGCAACAACTTGGCTGTTTATAATCATATAATATGTCTTGAAAATCTTTCAAATCATCGTAATTTCGAATCAAGGTGGTGTTTATAAACTCATAGATGGCTAAAAAATGGTACGAAATCAGTCGGTTCTTACTCAAATTGCAGTGAGCTCAATTAAAGATATTTTTACATATATATAAGTTTGACACCTAATCCAAATCTGAAAATTCAGACGAAGAACTTGAAACGATATCTTAGTAATATTCGGCGACCAATGACGAGGATTTTAAAACAGTTTGAAATAAATTTCGCATCTGCGCGTGGAAGAAAAAATGTTATGCTAAAAATTTAATTTTCTATGGATTGAAACTCTTAAAAAAAAAAATCATCGTTAGCAAGAGATTTACAAAGAGTACAAAAATGTGAACGAGCCGAGTTTCTTCGGTGACAATTTTACGCATCTAATAATTTGTCATTTTCTCCACGTGATAATTTTAGTGCAATATAGGCGACTGGTCTCGCTGCGCGTTGACGTTCAAAGTTTATCAGACGATGTTCAGGGTGATGAAAGAGTCCGAAAACGTCGACGAGAGGCAGCATTGTTTCCTCGCCCAGAGTCCTGGAAAATCGCCGCGTTATTTGAGCGTTGAAACGAGGCAGGAACTCTTGAGAGTCGAAGCGGCTTGGCACACGGCAGTTTGCTCGGCAGTAACGCATCTCAAAGTGAGTAAAAACCGAAAAAATTATTCGAAATTTTTCATAGTCACCGTTTTCAAAAAACATGCGCGAAACATTCCTTCCAATTCGATGATATTGAAAAAAGTACTGTTTTTTTTTCTGGATTGACAGAAGAATCAATAAATTTTCAGATCAATAGTCACCGTGAGTAATGAGAAATGAGAGTTTTTGTATCGCAGTGTTTTTTGAAAGTGTGAAAAGAGCACAGCAATTTCACTTCGCAGGAATATTCGAAAGACGAAATGAAACCTTTGTTGAAGTTCCTCAAGATTTGATGTTATTGAAGAAGTACTTGTTCTTGTTTTTTTTTTTTTTTTACTTCTTTTTTGAATTGCCAGAAGATGTCGAAGAAAAAAATTAAAACAATTTATTTATAATTATTCTTATACGAAAATGTGGTAAGATTCTTTTACATTTGACCGTGGTGTGAAGAAGTGTTCGTGTTTTTTTTTTTTCTCTTTTGAGCAGCTGAAGAATTGAAAAAAAAAAAATTTCAAAGCAATAACTGCATCGATTGATAAAAAAATAATGAGAAGTTTGGAATCATGGGTTATGCAGAGAGTGCAAAGTGAAGAGGGAAATATTGTTCCATGGACGGGTATTGCGAGTGAATGAAATCGAAATCTTTAAAAATTGATTCGAATCAACTTTTCACGGAATAAACTGATTTCGTTAATTGTTGAGTGAATTACAATAAATTCAATTGTACGATCACTTGAAATCTATCGAAAAATACCGCCATGAAAAGTAACAACTGCTTTGAACGAACATGTCGAGTTACGGAAAAATCGAAATACCGTCGGCCTGTCAAAAAACTGTGATAGCAATAAATAAAGAATCGTATCGACTGAAAATTCAGGTCATGATTCCGAAGTCTTTGAAAACATAACGACATTGAATGCAATTTCAAAACCGGTTTATGAAACTACAAATAAAGAAGATGCCTGAATCGTCGATTGTTTAATTTTCCAGTCACGCAAAATATCATAACTTTTGTATTTTGTCATTAAAGGACAACTGATAAAAACAGTAACGAAAAGAAATGAAAATCTTTGACGATGAGTATTGCAAATTTCACATCACGATGATTAATGATCGGTGAATTTTCGGATTGGGGAAAAAGCCTAAGAGTTTTGTTTTATTTCAGCACCGAACGGCGGCTGATAAAAACGGTAAACGAAAAAATGTCTGCGAATGTTACACGTTTCATACGACCGTTATTTTTCAGAGTCAGACTTTCCCGGTGACATTTAGCGGCCGGAGTTCAACCCTAACTTTGGAATGGACTCAGGGTTTCACGCTTGCCTACGAAAACGGGAGTGAAATAATATGGAAGTACAAATTCTCCCAGCTTCGAGGCTCCAGTGACGACGGCAAAAGTCGTCTGAAGCTCCACTTTCAGGAGCCTGAAACTATCGCGATCGAGACTAAGGTGATTATTAAATGCTGATTGAGTAGTTTGGTTTGTCAAAAATATACAATTTTTGTCAATCAAATTACGAGATTACTTTTATTTCATTGACTTAATCCGTTTCTAAATTTGATTTTGATCAAACGCAGGAATTGGAATGCACTCAGCTACAGAATCTCCTCTTCTGCATGCACGCGTTTTTGACAGCAAAAGTGGCAGCCGTAGATCCGACATTCCTAACATCCACAACTCCGTAACGCGTCAGCAAACCGTTAAAAACGACTCCAGTAGCAGGAAGATCGAAAAAAGAACGCTAAAAACAGAGTCTTGACAGAGAGAGAGCTAAGTTTAAAAAAAAAGAAAAAGAAAAAGAAAAATTCACATGAAAAATGATTAACATGTGACAAAGAGCATGAACTGACAAAACGTGAACAATTACCAAATATTAGATCGTAAATATGATAACCACCGTAACGTGTAATAAATTGCTGGATTTAAGAGAAAAAGAGAGACAGAGGAAGGAGAAAAAACAAACAAACAAACAAACAAAAAAAAAATAATAGAATTATTATCTGTTAAATTGTCGTATATTTTATCAGGCTGATTATTCGCGCTATTACTTGTATATTGTTACACCTACTCGACAATTTTTGCTTTCGTGCCAAAAAGTTTACTCGCTCAATCTTGTCTCGTAAATTCGAAAATGCCATATTATGCATCAAGATTTTCGCTTCGAAATTTGAAAGCCGAAAAGAAAAAGTTGAAAATTCCGAGAAAAGAATAAGCAACTATCGAATATAATTTTGGCCCGAGAGCGAAGATTCTGACCGTCAATACCGGACTTGAGGAAATAAATAATGCAAATCTGCTGACTATTAGTATTAGGAAATAGATATTGAATTTAATTGAGAGTCGTTAAAGTTATACTGTATGAATTATTACCATTATTATAGTATATATGTAAATGCATAAATATACGCGACCTCGTCGAAATATCTTGTTGAAGAAGAAGAGAGAAAAAAAAAACACAGGGACAAAATAATTTTGTCGTTGACTGAGTGTGTGCAATATTACGACATACTTTTAAAGTAATTTAATCTCGTCTTGGTATAATATTAATTAATATTGTTATGAGCATGGAATTGCAGCTTCTTGTATTGCAAACGTTAATTTAACGACGGCGTTTTGACGTAACGATACGCAGGAAACGCTGAAACACAAACAGGGCGTCCCATTTTTATTCCAACGATATTATTTTATCCAAGAAACCGAACCAAATTATTCGTCTATCATCACTTCAGAAGTTTTCAACGAACATTTTTCACAACAATTGAAAACGTTAATTTCGATCGCTGTTTTTCCGATTTAAAGTTGGAATTTTGACATTCAAAACATCAGATTCAACCGGAATTGACAAAATTCGTTTAGTATATTCGGGGAAATTAATGAAAACTTCTGCTTGAGGATTTCGGTACTGCGTAAAACACGCCGTGCATTGAATGTTCATTTAACAGAGTATTCAAAACGATGGAAAGCCGGTAAAATATCTTAAAATACAAAAAAAAAATACCACATGCGAAAATTTTTTTTTTTGCAATTCTTTCAGTTTCTCAAATTAAAATTGGTGAATATTCATCGACATTCCACGTAAAAACGGTAAAAACTTTCTGTACTTACTTTTTTTGCAATTTTTCTGCAATTTCGTAATAACTTCGTTACTATTTATCGTTGCGTTTGGGTTGCCCTGCATTTTATATCCAAGTCACGGGCTTTCACCGAGTCAAAGTTGCTTCTAGTGCATAAAATCTCGCTTTTTACAAGCTTGGATTTCTGTCCATTGTTACCGACAGTTCGTTACAATGTTATTATTATATTGTCATTATTTACATCACCATGTATCACGCTAGAAATCATTATTTTATATCATCACTCAGTACTATTATCATTATACATTAATATATTTTATCCAATTCTTTTATCGTGATACGAATATATTACGTATATCGGTTTACATGTACAAAAATTGAAACAAAGAAGGATAACAAAAATACCTACGTTTTTTTTTAACACGTTTCATTTCACGCTACGTTACAACTCAGTTTTTATCACTCTAATTTCCGCCTCTCTAAACCGACTCATTATTAAATGTCAAGTTGTAAGTATGGTTAGAGAAACGTACACCAGTCGCTGATTTTTGTAATTTTGTGAATTATCAAAGCGTGAAAAATCATTGCTGATAATTTTGTGTATTTTATACTGAACGTACAATTTCGGTCACCGCAAGCAATGAAATTACAAAATTGACGAAGCAATCCGTCATATCAATTGTACATTGAAAGAAAAACTCGACGCACATGACATAAAAATTTATTTGAAGAAAAATTACTTTCCTTTCCATAGATCGTGCTTTCTCTTTTTCCAACTCGATCCTAACTGGAAATAATGAAGATTTTCAGTTTCGACGATTGAAAATAATTGATCAGCATATTCTTCGAGAAATAATCATTGCTGTTTAAAAATTATCAGAATTTTGACGATAAACGGCAAAAGGAAGAAAATTCCCCGCGTTTTGAGATTTCGAAATTGTTTGCAATCTTTGAATTTTCAATCTACGCCACCGAAATCATTGAGCTCTTCGACAGAAAACAAAATTACTATAAAAATTTTGTCGATTTTCGCGTTCTAAAAGGTGAGAGAATATCTCGACACAATACAAGCGGTGAAGAAATTACAAACAACAATTAGAAATCATAGGTATATGATAGGTATATATATTACGATAATACACAGTTCTATCAAATTCATGTCAATATATTACAACAATAATAATTTGTCCTTTAACTAACTTGTAGTAAAGTGCCTGTAATACGATTTAATTATAGTATACTAATATTAATTATATAGTGTCTGTATAAAAGTGAAAATTATCGACTTTCGAAACGAGAAAAACACGGAATTACGTCAAGTTGAAAGAAATTAAAATAAGTGAAAAAAAAAAGCTTCTTCATCAATCGATAAATTTCAATACAAGATCATCTAATCCATGATGTAATTACTACGGTCAAGAGAATGATACACGCTGTTTAAACGGTTGGGAAAAATTAAACTGTTATTTTCTTTCTATTACCTCTTTCACAATTTTTCACAATCCTATATTATATTGACAATTATTATCGATGTTGATGTCAAATCTAATTTTAACGCAAATGGAAGGGAAACATTGAATAGCTATAAGGAAAGAAAAATGAAAGAAATGGAAATACTTGTCATCAGTTTTCAATTTTTACATACTGATTTTTTCAAATCAAATACTTGTGTCGTTAATGCGACGGATGGATAATGTTATAATAACAATCATTCTATCGTCACCGCAGACTGCATAATCAACACTTGAAGGAAATAATAATAATATTAATTATAATGTCAATAACAGTAACAGTGTTGATAACAATAATAACAGCAACAATAATAGGAGTAACAAGAACGATATCACGTCTCTCAACATTGTATAGAATAATACATGTAATACGTAATTATGAGAAAAGCATGTAGCTAGGAAAATGGAATGAAGATAGACGCGTTAAAAACGTGGCGTGTCATAAAATTATGCTTTTAATAATTACACATAAGTAATTAAACATAGTTTAAGTCACATAGTCAAAAGGATGAAAGAAATTTGGAGGGATAAGAAACCAGAGAAATTCAATGCCTCATTAAAGTGATAAAATATGTAGTATAATACATAGAGTAATACATAAAAATTATTTATAATTCTGAATTCCAAGATGATAATTCGTGCTTCGTGAACGTGATTCGATTATCAATTTTTCGTTCTTTCGAAGTATCGTCTCCAATGTTATATTCCGAGATATAATACCGTGGAAATCTGTCGAAATATATTACGTCACATTTCATGTCAATTCAAACCATGCCTAAGACGCAATTATTGTTTGACGTAGATATTTTATCGTACATTATAATATCGTCAATGTTACATATTGCAATAATGTAATGATTTAAAGCGGTCATCGTCACGAGTACGATATAATTACAAATATCGTTATTATATAAAAAAAAAAAAACACATAGAGCTGTACATAGTTTATCATCACCTGTAGTATATAACGGTAATAATAATAATTATAACAACAATAATGACAATCTCATGCCGATAATCAAGTCCGTATGGTAAATCCATGAAAAAGTTGTATCATCATACGTTATGCATAATCTAATCGAGTTACAATTCTTGAAAATTTCTATATATTGTTATATTTGTTGGCATCTTCATTGTTATTCTTATTGCTATTATCGTTATGGGCGGCATGCATTGCAGCCGTAGGCATGAATAAATAATTGTAATTATGCAATAAGCGCGCAGTGCACCGATAGAAATAATGGTCAAATAAAATATATGAATATTGAGGTGAATGTAGAGGATAAAATGAATAAATGAATAGATTATAGGTCGATGAATAATTGAAATTGAGCATCGCGCACGCCTGCGTTACATGTGTACAATAATATCACTAATTTCCAGGCTACCGAGTACGATTAATTGAATTCCATGCCAATCGAACCAATCACTCAATTCCGAAGATACACCAAATCAAATTAGAGAATAGAAAATAAAAATCGTAGTAGCTCAGAACTGTGACAGTGATGCTAAAAATGTTTCAACAAAACCCGTAATATTTGGATTGAATTTGGCATGGAATGCCCCATATGTACACGTGAGAATGATTGCAGAATATAAATAGTATATAAATACGCGAATAAGTATAGGTAATTATATATTACAAATATCATGTTGTATGTACACGGTGAAAAAGAGTTTTCGACCCACCGGAAAGAACTATAACCGATTAAAAAATCTGACGTTAGATGTGACATTTTTTCTTCAACTTATCACAGCTACAGAAACATGTTATTTCCGTCTGTTTTTTCCATGAAAATCAATTTCTCCCGACAGCTCGGAGGGTCTTTTTTTCTGTGTAAAGCGACTATATAGGTAGTATTGTCAAAATTCTTACGTTTCAAAATATAGTTTATCCGTATAATATGTATCCATCTCCACCTCCCCCCAACTTCCTTTTCCTAACCCCAAAAACTCCTCGAACCTCCACTGACAATATGATTCGAAAATATATTATATCATTGTTAGAAGTTAACAATCCTGTCCGTCAACTTTCGTGAATTTTTAACCCAACCCGAAAGTGCATGCACCTTAATTTTTTTACTTTCGATTCTCTGACTTTTTCTAACACTGATACTTTCAGGTGTTCGAATTAACGTATTCGGTAAAACTGCGACCATAATACATTATGCAGTAAAACATATAATCGTTTATATTTGTACGGGAATTTTTACAACGCGATTAACAACTTTCTCTCTCTTCCAACATCTCGCGCCCCCCATCACTTGTGAACAGCCGATCACACGGCAAATTTTTTAGGGAATGTAGTCACTTATCAATAATCTTGAACGGTACGTTTCCCGCGAGAAAAGGCGACACCTGGCGGCGACCGGAGGAATTAAGTCAACAACCCGCCATCTAGCGACTCAGGTGCTGAAGTATTTCGCCATCGGCTGGCTCGGCTAATATAGTACACACCGCTGTCTCTGAAGTCGCCTGCATTTCTACGCGATGTAGGAATTCCGGTAACGCCTGCAAACCGCGCGAATTCCTATAGTTACGTAAGTAAATGTACAAATACTTATATTGTTGCAAAACTGACGAACAAAATTATTCCAATTTATTTGACAAAATGTGTTATTGATGAATATATCATAAGATGAATGAAGAATCAATAAACAAATAACTGAGAATCTGACTGTAAACAAATTGGTCTCGAAAATTTGTACTGAAACGTTCGTTCTTCCGTGATATAAAATTCTTGTTGTGTAATTAAAATGTTAATCAATTCAGAGCTGATTTTAACCGTGATTTAGGCACGAAGGTTGATGGATAGCTGAATTATTGATGGGTTAATTCGTGAATTTAACGTGATATATTTTTTTTTGGGGAAAATTATGTGGATAAAAGGAAATTGGACAAGATCTGTGGGGTTGAAAAAAAGATGGAATATTCGTATACATGAGATAATTATCAACGTTTTTCATTTCAGATTCTCAGTGAGATAAATGGCCGGACAAATAAACAAACCTACAGGATGTAAGATTTAGGGGCAAAATGAGAAAGATAGCGAGAAAAAGAGAGGGAGAAGAAGCTGTACGGATCTCGTATCTCATCAAACCTTTTGTCCACACGGTATAAATGGTCTCTGTACTGTAACGATCGTATCGCGTCTATGGAGTGTAACTGATAGAAACCTCATTTTCCCTCTAAAAAGCAAAAAGTTTTTATTCTAGTAAATTTCAGGGAAAAGTGAAAAAAAGCATTTCTCATTACTCAATGTTTTCCATGAATATAGAGGTGACGTCAACTTTTACTTCATCAAGTTCTTTTCACCTTTCCAGTTGATTAAATATGCTTTTGTTACTGCAAGGGAATTCGGCGTCACTTGACTTTATTCATTCGAGACTTATTTCAAGGTTTAATTAGCTTCGGACACTTTTTTATGCATCTATGATTTGATTAAAAATTTCTTACCTGCAAATGAAATGAATACTCCGAAAATATGCAGAAAAAAACCCAACTATAATAACTTTCCATCCTTTGGAAAGACTGACAAGTTTTACAAGAATTATCTAAATTTATGTATCATAATCAGAATCTACGCAAAGTTCCTCAGAAAAATGTTGACATCTCGAACCAAATTGAGATATATTTTGACCAAAAACAAGTAAACAAATTGTTAATTTCATTTAATTCACGTGATGCCTAACTTGACGAACATTTTAGTTTATTTAAGTGAAAAACTGTAGATACAAGTATGTAGAAATCAGTTACTTCTACATTTCAGTCGTTCATCTGTCTTTTGGTGTAGAATATTTTGTGCCTTATTTTGCTCATTGGATTTTTTTTTTTTATTATAGCCCGATGAAGACGTGATAAATATGAATAAGAAAATTTTAGCGGCGATGAGAGGTGTGCCAGAAATTGATAAGTTCATTGTTCGCAAATAGAAGGCGAAAGGAAAATCAGAAACGGCTGCGATAATACGAGGCAGAGTGATCGGAGAGGATGGAAGACAAACATTTACCTTTTCTAATTCGTTTTCACATTTTTCCCATCAACGATGGATTCTTCTGCTTCTGCTGAGTGACGTGGAATGAATCTACACATAACAGCCTTTACCGTCTGTGAGTATATAATATGCGTGAGGATACACATAGTCATACTGCCTGAGTAAATGGAGACACGGAATTTTCGCGAATTCCTTCGCTTCTTGAATAAATAATGATCGAACACCTTCTTCGCTTAACTTCGGTCGATTTGACCAATTCGCACCATTTTTCAGGCAGAAATAAATTTTTGATAAACAGTTACTCTAAAAATTCAAGCGTAATCGATATATTGGTACACGGGGAGAAAAGAATTCTTGAATCAATAAAATAGATTTTGTCAGAATCCATTCGCTTCATTTTAATATTCCTTATTTGTTCCAAATACGATCACTTCAATTCAACAATTTCGATTTCGATTTCGTGTGTCAAAATGATTTATTGTTAGTCAAGCGAATTCCTTAATTTAGCGCAAGGAAGTATTGATTCGAGTCAGCCTTTAATGTGTCTCTAATATTGAGTCACCTAAATATCATTTCATTTGAAGCTTATGCGTTGTTCCTCCAAGTCGCATTTTCGTTGACAAAAACAATCAGGTACTTCAAATAAAGTAAGTACATGATTCTAGCCATCAAAAAATGTTTGAGCTTGTTTGTTAATGAGATAAAAGCAACACCACAGACTCTGAAACAAGTAGAGAATATATTTATCGTAAACGTCACTGCACTAGTACTATAAACGCCCGCTAGGCGGTGAACTCTCTCGCTACGGAAGTAGCTTCACAGATAGTTATAAGACCGGGTAGTCCAACAGAACATCGGGTGCGGCAACTTGAGATAATATCGTTCATCAGATTCATTATGAACGAAGAAAGTGTAATACCTGGTTCCGAGTCGTCGAATTTTGTATTGATACGACAGATGAACAATAACTATTTACGGTATTGAAATACACTCGATTTAAACTTCTGCGTGTATAGAAATAAGTTTTCGGATTCCAACCATCAATTATCGGGTGAATCTCGCAAGATTTTGAGTCGAAAAAATTATTAAGATCATTCAAAGAATACACCTTGTGTGGTGGAATAACTCCAATGTTCCGTCTATGCGAAAGGTTTTGGTAGCAACAAATTTTATATTACATGCTTTAACCATTGAACTCTTGACTCAACGAAACATGAAACAGAACAATCTTAAATTCTTATGATCCGACAATTCAATACTTTTAAAACAAAATGATTGAGGAACGTTTATCAATCAAATTTTTCGTCGTTTCAATCACACATTTTCTTGATACACAAATTCACATTGTCGCAAATAACTCGTGCTGTGTTATCTCGAATAAATTGATAGTCAACACGCTCATGCTCAAAAGTCTTGATTCAATTCTGTATTAAGTTGTCGCAGTTGAAATCATAATAATCATAATATTCGTAAATATCAAGAATATTCCATAAAGACGAAAAATGGGTTAAGCCGGAACAATTTCAAATTCATAGTTCTCGGTTTTTTTGTAACATCTTATCTTTGTTAATTTCCTCCCTTTTTCTTACATCGTACCAAATTCTGCACGCATGTTGCACTCGGAATGTTTCATCCAGTATAACGAAGCTGGGCTTTTTAAGCATTGAGCGAAGTTAAGGGACCAAGAGGGCTGAATCGGTAGAAATGAATAAAGACAATATTCTGTATATTTCAGCCGTTTTTCTCGTTAATTCCTCGACTCATTTTTTTTCTTTTGCTGCTATCCTTCTTTCTTCTCTTTTTCGCATTTTATAACAATCTGTAAGTATACGCTTTGAATTAAAGTCTCTTATTGTCCCTCTTTCTCTTGCTCTCTCTGTTTCTCCGTCTCTCTCAATCTCTAGCAGCTGAACACAGATCGAAGCGATCATTTCCCTCGAACAACACAGCATCCCAGATTTTACGTCTGCCGTGGTGAATACATGGACAGCACTTTTTTGGAATCAAATCTACATCAATTGTGGTAGATCTACCGAAGCATATTGTAATTCTTACTATTAGTTTTGTAACTCTTATTATCGGATTTGTGAATCTTGCCAAAATACCTGTAGATTTAACTCCAAAAAAGTGCTGTCTATATATTCATGACAGGAGATGTAAGACCTACAATATCTTTCTTTCGGTGTATTTTCGCTGAAACTTCTTACTCAAATATTATAAAGCGCTTTTTGCAATTCCTGCTCGAATAAGATTACGATGTACAGCCCATAATGTGATCAAAGCGTTCTCGTTTCCTCCACATTTTTTTTTTTTTTTCTCCTCATTAAAACAGGCTCGTTTTTATGTTCTCGATTTCTTCAAATTTAATTGTCACGTGCAGTTATAAATAAGGACGAGAGATAGTTCACAAAGAAAAAAAAAGCGACGTGTCATAATTGTGTATATCAAATTCAGTTACTTGCTTATTTCTCGTAGGATTCAACATCTTACAATATACACGTATGACTAATTTTAGCTAAAAATCTAATGATGAGAAAAATAATTGCCCTGCGGGCTTTTTACTTTATTTTTATACACCGAACAATAACATCGACATTCGATTTGTGTTTTTAATTAAGCATAAACGAGATAAATAAAATAATGTGTTATGAGGTGGATTTGTATGTATGTATGTATATTGTACAGAGTGGTTCAATTGAAACTCCGAGAATGGGAGGAGCTTAGTTGATGAATGAGAACAAAGATATGACAACAGAGGAAACACGACAGCACGAAATGTCAAGAATTAAGTTTGTCAAGACTACGGTCGACCCAGTGGAAAGAAGTATAACCGATTAAAAAATCTGACGTTAGATGTGACATTTTTTTTCAACGATCACAGCTATAAAAACTTGTTATTCCCGTCTGTCTTGTCCATGAAAGTCAATTTCTCTCGACAGATGGGATGGTCTTTTTTTCTGTGTAACGCCAATATTTACGTATTATTGTCAAAATTCTTACATTTCAAAATATAGTTTATCCGTACACTATCTATCCCATTTCAGCTCAGGTTGTTGACCGTCCGTGGTTTTGAAATCTGTTTCCGTCTCTCTCACACAGCCTGAATCACTCGATAGCAGCGACACTCGTGGTCTCTAGGCGAAACGGCCCGTGCTTCAATAAGAGGACCACCACTGCAATTTTTGAGCGAGTTCCCAGACCTGTATGTAAGACCGTGGTCTTGACATATTGAAGTCATGTTTACTCATAGGCGTCGTATATACTAAACATTCGCTAGATTCGCTGATGGGTAGGGCCTAATTCATCAACCAAGCTCCTCCCATTCTCAAAGTTTCAATTGACTCACTCTGTATATGCCTGCGTACGTGAGGTGCAGGTTTTATGCGGTTGGTTTGAGTCGACTTGAGCCAAACGTGGCGTTTCGTTTGCAGAGTATAAACGAGGGAACATCCGAGGTGTGCATCGCGTGTGTGTACACGCAATGCATATACAGAGTGAATTCCGAACGACTGGAGACTTCGTCGTCTGCTAGAGTTTAACGCGCAAGTCCTAGAATCCGAGATCAGTTATCTGAGCTGTCGGCGCGACCTACAAACGGAAATTTTAAATTTCCACGTGACTGCTCTCCACGATGTATATAACCTATAAAAAGTTTGTAATCAATTAAGATTGAATAGTAAATTGAGACTTAACATTCCGGCTGTTTACACTACTCTTTTTTGAACACGCTTGGCTGAATGCGAATGCTTTTATTCGTAATAGTTTATTCCAGAGAATAACCAACGATCGAGTTGAGCCAAGGTGTGTAAATTTTTGAGGTTAGATACATCGTAACGAACTGTCGTTAACGAATTTGCAAATTTTCGGCAGTTGGTCGCCCTGACAAGCGACCTTTTTCGAATTCTAGCACATGCGCATTAAACTCTAGCAGACGACGGAGTGCCTAGTCGTTAGGAAATCACCTTGTACACAAACGCACGCACAAATACTCGCGTGTTTTCGCGAGAAAGCGTACAGCCTCTGAGAACAAATGATACAGGATCACGATGATCTATGGAGCAAAGCAAATTGGTTGCTCTCTCTCTCTCTCTCTCTCTCTCTCTGTGCCTCCTCTCACTCCTCCCCTTCAGTTCCTTCGCTGCACAAGTAAGGAACAGCGCAACAGACATATGGTGTAATAAAATAAAGGAGAAACGGTGAAATGAACGCGAAATAGACGAGGAGAACATGAATAATGGAATTTGAATAGCGATATTAGACTGGTTCGAAAGATTTTCTTTTCATTCAAAAATGTAAAAGCTTCAGTCTTGTTTCATAAAAAAAAAAAACTTCTCCAAAATATAGTCTGAGGAACAAAAACGTACTCGAACCATTCGTTTTGATTGATCAAACTAAAACCGATTCATCGCATTATAGTAATAATATCAACGTATCGAGACAATACATTTCATAAGCTTGTAGGATTTTCGTCAGTGAGTAAAAAATGTTAATATGTTTGACTATTGACCAGGAAGTTAGAAACGCCATATGCGAAGAGAATCTTTACCGTTAATTATGCAGTTATTTATCTGATAGGTAATTGAATAATATCTTTGAATTTTAAATTTCAACGATTGTGACAAAGTTAATTTACGCAGTATTAAGATATCGCTATTTTTTACAATTAGAATGATTTGCTCAAATTCATTAATCAAACTATTTGTTTAGTTTATTGTTTTCATCAGAAATACACTCTCGATGTTCCAAAGAAAGTACGGCTAGCTTTATTCTATTAACAACGAATCAATTTTGGTCGCTGAATTCTAAATTCACTGATAAGGATTATAATTCAACTTCTTACATTTAAATTGACGTCAATAATTATTACCCTCAAAACGTACTGACAATTTATTAAATAGGCGATAAACAGCTGCACAAGAATCGTCGGTACAATAATGTTGGCAATCAGAACATAGAGTCGAAAATAGAATTCATCCAATTGATATTAATTGAAAAAAATTCTCAGTATGCGTTGAAATGATCAAGAAATATCTATGACACTATAAAATAATGTACAAAGTCTCATTTTCTGTTCGAACATTTTTCTCGACTTCGTTCGATTGGGTTTCGGAATCGGACGGGAAAATGATTTAGAAATGTACAGCGCCGGCGCTAGGTAGGGGCTAACCGGGCAACCGCCCGGGGCCCTGTTCCCGAGGGGGCCCAAAGACTGAAGAAAATAAGAATTTTTTTCGGAATAAGGTTAACTGCGATAATACATTATCCTGTGTGTGAACATCGAGATGATAGGTGTAAGAAAAAAAATATGAAAAAAAATTATAAAATGAGGTTGAACGATTGGGCCCTTGTAGAAACATTGTACGGCTCACGCTGCTGTACTAGGTTACCGGCGAGCACGGACCGCGCGGGGTGTTGGCTGGACCGACGGCCCCCACCACAATTTGTTCGGCTGCTGCGCATGCGCCAGTTTATAGCTCAAACGTCAAGCTACGTCGTGCGGCGCGGCGTGCCCAGAGATACTATCAGACCACGCTGCTTGTAACTTGTATGGACTGTGGATTCACTGCTACGCTCTGTCTAGCTGAACCGCTGTATTCGCATATTCCATAGGAACTCTTTCAACAACGTGAACATTTCTTGAAAATTTTCTCGCTACCTATTGTTGTTTCTTATTTTTTATTCTCGATGCTCTTTTGAAATTACTAGTAATTTGCAAACTCTCGGATATCGACGAGACATTTATTCAGAAGCTGCCGACGTTCCGGTCAGGCAGCGGCCGATCACGTTTAGGGCACAATCTTTAATATAGGCATTTCTACGGATATTCATATTACTTAACATTAATTAACCGCGTTCAACTTGACTTACATTGCATAAATTACGATTTGATCGAATTTTTCTGAATTTATTTTTGTAATTGTTGGATTGCACAAGTCATAGTCGATAGTCCTTATGAACAAGCCCAAAGACTTATCAGGGTCCCAAAAGCGGAAATTAAAAAAAGCTCGATGTGAAGCGGACAAAAAAAGTGCTGTTTTTTTTCAAGGCTATGTTAAGCGGTTGAGGTCTGATAATGAGGGTGGTGAATCTAGCCAAACCACGGATGATTTAGACCCCGCTTGTCCACCTTCCAAGGCCACCGTAGATTCTGATGGAAATTTGGACGCTCAGTCAGTGAATACCGGAGATATGACGATAGCTACAGATAGAAACAACTTGGCAGAAAAAGTTATAGAAAAAGATTCTACAGTATCAAATATTGATTGGCAAGATCCTGCTAAGTGGCCGAATAACATCAGCGACAGTTCACGCGTAGCATTGGTAAAGCTAGGGCCTACAAAAATAGATCGGAATACAATTTTTCCTTTTGATACAGATCGCCGGCGCTTCACCATAGAAAATTGTTATCGAACCCTGAAGAATGGCGAAAAAATGGAGAGATCCTGGTTAATTTATTCAGAGACTAAGGATTCCGTTTATTGTTTTTGTTGCAAATTGTTCGGCCTCCGCAACATTCCAACCCAATTGCAATCGACCGGATTTAGATCCTGGCGGCACTTGCAAGACAGTTTGAGCTCGCATGAAAAATCCAAAATGCACATTGAATGCATGACAGACTGGAAAGAACTCGAAGTCCGTTTAGATTGTAGAAAAACCATCGATGATGAGAATCAAAATTTAATCCAAAGAGAGGAAACCTATTGGAAACAAGTACTTGAAAGACTCGTTGAAATAATTAAGCATTTAGCTAAGCGGAATATGGCATTTCGAGGTACTGTCGATCGATTATACGAGCCGAATAACGGTAATTTCTTGAGCCAAGTTGAACTGATGGCGAAATTCGATCCTATTTTAAGCGAACATGTACGTCGAGTTCAAAGTGGGGACCTCCAGCGCGTTCACTATTTGGGAAAGGAAACTCAGAACGAATTCATTGACATACTGGGTAATGCAATTTTCAAAGAAATTAGCAGGCGAGTGGTAGCCGCGAAATATTACTCCATAATTTTAGACTGCACCTCCGATATTAGTCATGAAGAACAAATGACTGCCGTTGTTCGATTTGTCACTGTGTCTAAAAACACCGTGGAAATTTGCGAGCATTTCATTGGCTTCGTTGTTGTAGACGATACAACGGGTAAGGGATTGTATGAAACGTTGTTAGATATCTTGAAATCAAACAATCTTGAATTGAATAACTGTCGGGGTCAAGGGTATGACAATGGCAGTAATATGAAAGGTAAAAATAGTGGTGTTCAGGCCAGAATTTTGAAGGATAATAAAAGAGCGTTTTTCGTTTCCTGCAGTTGTCACAACCTCAACCTAGTAGTTTCAGATGCCGGACATTCGTCCGTCACAGCTGAACTATTCTTTGGTGTTCTTCAAAGGCTATTCGCAGTCTTCGCTGCTTCAACCCAGAGGTGGCAAATATTGAAGGAGCATGTTAATATCAGTGTGAAATCATTGCCTAAAACTCGCTGGGAAGGGAAAATAAATGCTGTAAAAACTGTGAGGTTCCAAGTAGCAGAAATCAGAGATGCGTTGCAGGAACTTTGTCGAATGTCGCAAGGTAAAGATGCAAAGCTGAGATCGGAACTGAGAGGCCTATGTTTCGAAATTGAGTCATTGTCTTTTCTGATTAGATTGGTAGTATGGTATGATGTACTGCAAGTGATCAACAAAATCAGTAAAGCTTTACAATGTCCGAAAGTTGATTTGCATACTGCGATGAACATGATTGATGGTGCTCTTCTTCAATTACAAACTTTTCGAGAATCCGGTTTCGAAACTTGCATAGCCACCGCTAAAAAAATGGCTGAGAAGTTAGATATTTCACAAACTTTACCCGAATCACGTACCCCACGAACAAGACGATTCTTTGATTATGAGTCTCAGCACGACGAACGACCTAGCGATCCGATGAAAAGGTTAGAAATTGAATTTTTCAACAAATTATGCGATATAGCGATATCAAGCCTACGCGAACGTTTCGAAATGACCCAAAACGTTTGTGAACCATTTAGTATCATCCGAAACTCGGATAACTTTATGAGATTGGACAGAACCCAAATTTTGACTAAGTCCAAGGCTTTAGAAAATTATCTGACTGGTGAAGACGAGAACAGTGACATTGATGGTCGGGAGCTTGCCGAAGAACTGGAATCTTTAAAAGCTTACTTCGTAGCCGCTGGAATGACCGACTTGAGTGCACTCGTTATGATATCGCACATTATTGATAAAGGTCTGGATGAGATATATCCAAATTTCACTGTGACCTTAAGAATTTTCTTAACATTACCAGTAACCTCCGCGTCGGGTGAAAGGACCTTCTCAAAGCTAAAGCTCATCAAAACTTACCTGCGATCCACTATGTGCCAAGATCGACTGAATGGTTTAGCTGCGATGTCAATTGAGCATGGAATTTGCAACGAGTTGAATTTCAGCGATATTATAGCATCTTTTGCGAACAAAAAATCTCGCAAAGTCCCACTTTAAGACTTCAGTGGTCCAAAAATTTCTGATAAGGGGCCCGATTTTCAAGGCTCGCCCGGGACCAGCCGTGGGCTAGCGCCGGCACTGGAAATGTACAAACGGTGGGTTAAAAAAAATCACCGCGAGGCTGTAGGAATTTGTTATTTCTTTCGACCGTGACCGTTTAGCCAAACTTGTTCCTACGATACGATGTTAATTTGACTTTTGGCGGATCCTGGGCCCCGGAATCGCATCACCGAATCAGAAGCTCCCTTCTCTTTCATCCCTGCAGAATCCAGCCGGCAACGACGAGTGACGCTTTCCGAGGGTCGCCCACACGCCTCGTTTTCGTTGCCGTAGAGTTGGTTGTGGTCGAGGGGATTTTAACCAGTGTGTCGAGAACCACCAGATAGGTAGTTTCCGTTATTTGAATAGTCCGCCTCTCGTCGTCGGGAGAAGCGCAGGACTTTTGCGAGCTTTTAAAAACAGCGCTTAGATTTTTGTTGTACATCATCGCTCGCGTTCATCTTCGATGTTCATTGTCTAACTCTGTTCTAAAAAGTCCCTCGTAATTGCGTTGCTTGAGAATTCTTCCTCTGAGCGTTGTGAAAAAGATATTTGAAAGATTTTCTTTTTTTTTTTTTTTTTTTCAAAAATTCGAAACAACTACTCATCGATGAACGAAAGAAGAATAACTAAGAAATTTCATCGCTTAGCTGTTGATTAAATTCCGGCACGGAAATAACGGGAATATTCAGATCGCCTGTTGAAAGCTCACTTGATTGAAAGTTTTGCAGAGACTGTACCGGAAATCGTGCTGGAGTCAGAGGTCGGTATAAACATACCGTATTGGTTTCCAAAAGTTTGGGTAAGTAACCGATTGCGAGTTTGTGGATATCGTGTGACGTGTGATTAGTGTTCGTCAAGTTTCGAGTTGTCAACATTCATACGTCAGTGACTTTGATTTAGAAATTCGAGGATTATTCGCTGCAGACGAGCACCTTATGGAATTATTATAGAACATCCTATACTCGATTACTAGTAAGTAAAGCAGTGAGTAAAGTATCATTGTATCACTATCAAATGCCTGAGAAATTCTTGTGCGAAAAAAGGTGTAATTCGATAAAACGAGTCATTGAGAATCAATTTGATTCATTCGATGCTGTGCAATTTCAACTATACAATATTGTCTGACAGTTTGTAGGTAGAGAATTTATTTACGTTTGAAATGAAATATTTTACAGTAAAATTGGACCAACTATACGAATTTTTCGGTGAAAAAATAGTGGAATAACGTGATTTCTCTTATGTTGATAACAACAAGGTGTTTACAACTGAGATTCAAAGTTGAAAAGTTTTCATCTTTATTGCAAAGACATTTTTGCATAAGATTTGACTTGATCAGCTTTTAGTCGTCCTGTTCAACTTTCCTGTTATTACGTTTTTGATTAGACAAATTTTTGAACTGACTATACCTGACATACATCCTTATAGTGCTGATCAGATTCAAACAGCTGAGATATTTTATTCTCGTTGTCTATCCACGATAGTAAATTACTTGTAGGCATTGAATAATCGGTTATAAATTGATCGCAAAGAATTTTTTTTTTTTTTAGTAAAACAATATTGAACGAAGAATGCAACAAGTATTCAAGAAATTGTTGAGAAAAAAAAAACTGTTTATTGTTTGGATGAGAATTATAACATCGTACGCTTACAGGAACGAAAAAATTACGTCAAGAAGAAAATGAAAATAGCATGCCTCGGTTAATTTTACATTTGACCGATTTTTGAATCGCGTTGAGGGTCTAAAATTAACCGTCTAGCGTTGTGGCGAGAAAACGGCCGAGCATCGCACTGAAAATTCAATACGCGCAATATGAAAAGGCACGGTAATTTTTGAATGGCGTGATGCTACGAAGAAAAGCTGAGAGCCGAGAGTTTCTTGACTTTGCACACTGATAAGTGAAATAAAATTGAAATTGAACACGTAACGATTAACGACGATAATTTTTACGGATATAATTACAAAGATAATCGTCAGCAATTCTCACGAAAGAATCTTTCTCGCAAAAGCAATCAATGAGTTTACGTAATACAAATTAATTCTTTTTTTTTTTTTTTGTTTGTGAAAAAAGAAATATGTGGAGCTGTATTCAATATTCCCGGTTTTACAACTCGAAACAACGACAAAGTCAATCGATTACGTAAAGTCCCCGTATCCTCTGTCAAATCTCTACTCTGATACTTTCAGCTCCTCTTGTTATATATCTCCTCTTAATCTCTTGACATTTTCTTCAAGCAGGCAGTTCGGGTAGCGTAAAGAAAAACCTCTCAATTCTCTTCACAGAATTATGTAAAAGTTGTTTCATTCCCTTGATGAAATATTTTTTACTGTTTTTCTCTGAAAAGTGTGAAAAACTTTATTGTCAAAATAACTCGTAACATTTTGAAAGAATATTCTAACAGATATTTTGAAGATAGTTTAAAAAGATTTTGTTTGTTTTCGGTTTTTGCGGTTCCGAAATCTTTGTCAAATAGTGCGTAACAAATTTATTTCGTCGAGATATGATCAGATTTTGTAAACATCTCAAAGCTTATGACATCTTCAGATGATAAATTTTGAAAATTTTTATTAGGAACTCCTTTTGACGATAGTCAGAAATATTATTCTGTCAAGGAATTTCTTTTGCGAAGCTTGATCGGATTTTTTTTTTTTTTGTTTCAAACTGTTGCCCAATTTTCTTAACAAGTTATTCACGACTTATTATCAATAATTAATAACTCAGCATTTTTATTTCCGTCAAACCTCTGAATCGCATTGTCGTTCAATTCTCTTTTAATTTTTTCAGCTCGCAATCGGATTTCACCGCAGTTTCATGTGCGCAGTCCTGATAACTCCAGCCCCAAAAATGTCGTCAAGGTTAGTAAAACGCGCATGCAACAAATCAAACTATTTAACATCTAGCGACAAGAGTTTTCACACAAGGGTTTTTACCGTCTTTTTTTAAGCCACGATCAAAATTTTCCCGACCAAGGCCATTTTTGCTTGATCCACAATCAGTATGAGACTTTTGCGGTGAGAAAAATTTCATTTGTTACGGTAACTAGATCAATTTATCGTTGCACAATCATTAAATTTTCGCAACAGTTACAAGAAAATCTAGCAACAGTGATCGTAATGAGAAAGAATAGTTAAGGATACCAGAGTTTCCGGTAACGGCTAGAAAACTAATTTTCATTTTGTACCTAGAACTATGTTTTTCGGTTGTGGTAAAAAATGAAAATAGTTAAGGTCTGAGCGGTAACCGGAACTAGAAATTTCTCTCAGTGTGGTTATTTTCGTTAGTCCGTCATTAGTGAAATTTTTTCACTCTTGTACCATTTTTGCTACAGCGTGATTTCATTGGTGTAATTTCTTTCGTCGGTGTTATTCCTGGAATTGTATCAATGTTCATGATACTAACATAAGTGTAACTCAATACCGATTGAACTCTGTTCGTTTCTTAGCTGAACTGCACTTTTATCCAATTTTTCATCGAAAGCGCAATATTTTGTCATTTTCGTAACAAATTTTGTTATCGGTTTAATTTCTTCGTCAACTCTGGCCATGGTTTCCAAATTCGTCGTGTCGAATTGCGCATTGATTTTCGTTCGACCGAAGAAACTGATAAAACTAAAGCTCTAGGTTATACCTACGATGTTTTGCGTTGTCGGATATATCCGTGCACCGTTTTAGCTCCTGGCTAAAATGTAATACTTTTATAAATTCCCCCGTCGGCGAATATCGCCGCAATATTTGCGGATAACGCATCGGCGGTTTTCAGGGTAAACTGCGATACAATTTAGCTTGATATACGTTACGCAGATAAACCCATGAATCGCCTGTTGCGAGATACGCAAGTTGCGTATAACCTGCTCGTAAACCGTCTGGAACGCAGACGCGCTTACGCATACACACGAAAATAACACACACATGGACACGTATTTAATAAGAACTATGTAACGAGCTTATTATACTCTCACCCGCAGAATTTTGGTATTGAGTCATATTGAAATAAATCTCCCTCGATATTACGTCGTCTAAAATGTATCTCACGTGAACATTTCGGGATTAAATTACTCGATCTCTGATCTGAGATATTAATTTTTTTTTTTTTTTTATCTGATTTTCTCCTTGAAATCCATGAATTTGAGTCTTTTCCTAAGAAAAAAAAAAAAAATAGGCTCGTATTGCATAAATCCCGATACTTTTGCAATCTTACTTTGACGTGTCCGTCGCAAAAATAAATTCAATCGAAAAAACAATGAGGAAATTCTCGATTTCACAGTGTTTTGAAAATATTACTTTTTCTTTCTTATTTCTGTTTTTCCCTCAAGCATTATCCAAGCGTTTTCATCGTCTACCCTTATTCCGTTCCTATGTCACCTTGTTTCTTTGTTATTTTATGGGCTTATTTCTCATTCTTCTCTTGTACTCCGAGTGTATATAGGTGAAGGTATAGAGTGTTGAATAAACAGACGTGAAGTTGCCTGGCGTGTGCCGATACTTTTTATATCGAGTGCAATTTTCTCACCCGGTAAAAGCCTTTCTCGATCCGCAAATAAATATATGTAAACACACACACACACACACTTTCATATATATATATATATATATACAGCGGTGTGATATCAACTGACAGTGAAATATTTATCCGTTTGATTCTCGAACTGATCTTCGAAAATTTAATAAACTTGAGTACCGGATAATTAATTCGTTTCATGGCGATAATGGATGCTTTCAATTTAATAATTTAAATTTTTAGATGGAAATGTGCATTTTTTTCTTTTACCTTTCTCTCACGATATTGAACCACAAACTGCGTTGAACGAAATGAAAGAAAATAATCGACGGTCGTATTTGTTTATAGAAAAAAAGAAATTCGTCTTGATAACGAGAACAAACCGCACGTAGCGTCATTATTTACACATATTCGAACAATGTATTGAATTGATTTTGGAGTAGTAATAAAGTTTCAACTTTTTAACGGACGTATAGGTGTCCATACAGAACTTCGTCCAATTTCGGTTGAGGTGAAAGATTTTATTACGTTGAGACGGTCGGAGTTTGGAAAACGTGATCCTTTTTTCAAGTTTTCGGCTTTTCACATCTTCCGGTCGGACGATTTCAATTTTACATGGCAAATAAAGTGGGTTTCAAGGTGGGTTTATTTGAAACCTACGAGTTTCGTTTGACTATTTTTATTTATTTTTTTTTATCTGAAACATGCAGAAATTTGTGCGAATTGTGTCAAATTAGTAGATCAAAATTTACGATTTTGTAGTAGATATTAAATATTCAATATTGTTGTAACAAGTTTCATCATTTTCGAATATCGTTCAATTGATTTTTGAAACTTTAAAACCAAACGATCCACCGTAGATGTAGAATATTATTATAAACAATCAGTAACAGCTTTCGTACGATAAGCAAGAAAAAAAAAGTACGGAAAAAATATCGTCTCACGATTCCCAATTTTCAAGCAATGTAAACAAATTTCGATCAACTCGCGTTATTTTCGACGATGAGCAATAATATTAACGAATTTTTCCAAATTTGACGAAACTTTTCCACAGCTTGTTTGTAGAAAATCTCGAGATTGATTTAGCGAGACTGTTTCCGCGCTCTCCGTCTCTGGTTTTTTTTTTCTTTCGTTCGTACCTTTTTCTTTGGCTTGAATTTTTTTTCACTTTTTCTCTCGAGAACTTATAACTATTGGAAAAAATCTCTTCACCCCACACCAATAACTTCTCAATTCTTGGAGGCGTGAAGTGGAGAAAACTTTTTTAAGGCTACAAAAGAAACGACGGCTCTGGAATTTTATCCGTTCCAACCCTCACCTAAGTCAGGCACCTAACGGTTAATACTCACGGATCTTAGGGTATCCCGAATTTCAGCGTACTCCTTGAATTTTCATAGACAGTGACTTTCCAATTTCAGTTTTCGGTTCTGGTTCGTGTTAATCGATCAAAAATTAAATAGAAAATAGTAAGCTGTAGAAACAAAGGATAAATTTACAATTTTCCACAAATTCATTCAACAACTCTGCATTGTCCTGTGCTTTTTATTATTCCGGAGTGTTTTTTCAGAAAAACAAATCTCCCGTTTGTTACTTGAAAATAATTAAAGCGGAATCGTTTTTTTTTTTTTACAAATAAAGAAAGACACTTTTTTTGTTTGTTTATGGCTATCGGAAGTCTCCGTGAAAACATAACTAATGGGAATTTTTTATCAAGTCTTCCGAATCTTATTAACGAATCGACGATTGGAAAGCCGAAAAAAGTCAAAGTAATCTAATTTCTGACGGATAATTTTAAATCCGTTTTCATGTTTGAAAAATCGAGAAAAATTTCGCGGACTTTTATCGAAACTTTGGAATTCATAGTGATTAATATATTGACATTCATTCGCCCCTCGGCAAAATTCTGAGAAAGTAAAGAGATTACTGGGAATTCGCTGTTGGTTAAATACGTGTAGAAAAGAAAATCGGAAAACGAAATAAGAGTTCGATGCCATTTTTTTTTTATTTCAAACAGAGAACTCGTGTTTTAAACTCGATCGAATTTTGAACCGTGATTATGAAATTGGAGTAAAATTTGCTCTACGAAAATTCGGAAAATTTCTGATGAAATTTTGCACTACCGATCACTCTAAAGAATAATTAACTGGATCAGAAATTTTGCATACTGTCTCTCGACTTTGCCCTTTATACGGAAAATTTTCTAAAAATTTTTCGCAACGGAAAATGATCGCAAGTAACTGAAAACTTGAATAAATTTTCCGGGAGATCGATTGAAAATTTGGAACTGGAATTTTCGCCCATTGACGACAAGATTGCAATTTTTTGATTGTGTCGCCGAGTTTTTCCATCGGGGGTGGTTAATTAAAAGAATCTTGTAAAGGAAAAATTTCGGAAAGAAAGAATTTTTCTTCTCCTTGTCGTTATTAAAAAACGTGTAACAAGTCGGATAGAAGATCCTTGAACGATGATTCGCGTAACGAGGTGCTTGAATATCTCAAGGTTTAGGAATTCTTCCATATAAATTACAGTATAAAGCAAGGCGTGCGACGAACGAAGGGGAGAATTTTTATCCCGACCGAAGCAGGCGAGCTTACATAAAACGGAGCTTTGCCCACGTTTCGAGCACTCTGTCTTCGTCTCGTATAACATCCTTTACTTGTTTCTTCAGTTAGTGGAAGTCTGTACCCCTATTCTGCGGTTAGGGATACACGCGCAGCCCTAAAAGGGCTTCGAGCTTCTGATTTATTCCAAAAAAGTTGATTCGATTTTTCAAAATAATTTTCCAGTATCAATTACGCCTGTTGTAACGTAAGGTTGAAGGATTAAAAAAATTGGCAATGAACCAGGGCAAAGAACAAAAGCGGACCTTAATTTCATGTGCAAAAACATTAAAATTTTTTATTTGATTTTTTTTTTATACTTTTCATTCGACGGTAAAAACCTTATCTGGCGCACTGTGCACATTGAAATTTTACTTCAATTTCTAATCAAAAAGTATATTTGAAAATTATCCACGTCGTCGACCAGCTCTCGTTTGATTTCGTGAAGTTTACAAATTTAACTTGTTTTCCTAGTCATAGAATCCTCTATTACTTCTTACCTTTGATCGAATAACGACGGTTTCTCTTGCCTGTATCTGCTATTGATCTAATATTAACAACCTTTTCACAATCGTGTGACATGATCAGCTCGGAATGTCTCTGCTCCACGCCTCTGAGGTGGGAGAAAAGTGGGGGGAGTAAGCGGGCAGCGCGCATGCGCAGAAGAAAAAGCGAACAGCGAGCGAGTATCGCGCGAGAGAGAGCGAAGTGAGAGCGGTGAGATTAGTCCGAATCGAGCGCTCGCGGAGAAAGGTCTAATCCGAGAAATAGAGGAGAACAATCCAAGATGAATCAGTGTTATTTGGAAAATTTAAAGCAGGTATTTTCTCTTATATTCACCCTCTCTTTCTATCTTTCCATTGAAATAATAAATGCACATTACCTATTCTGTGGTTTGGAAAGGATTTTTTTCAAATACTATTGCTAAGAGTCCTTTTTACCAAAAAGAAAGCAAAATTTCAAATTTGACGTTTGTCAAAATAACAATCGAAATATTTCTGTGTTTTATTCATATTTTTGATGGTAAAATCGATCGGAAATTTTCAGATCTGTTATATTCTTAAATTCTGTTTACGAAATAATTTCATATTGCAATGATTTGCGGATGAAAACGTGCGCTTAATTTTCTCTAAATTCCACGACAAATTTTATCTCCACGTACTTTCAATTTAGGGTTGTAACGTTCGGAATTAGCCTCAATCGCAGGTGGGACTTACGTCTTCTGCTGTCTTTTCGTATTGGTTTAATTGGTCATGTATTAAATGAGATACGTTCCGAAGTTTGGGTATTTAGGTTTTGATTCTTTAAAACCCCAAGATGAGAGCAGCATTGATCACGGGGTGCTTCGGGCTGACGGTAGAGATTAGACGCCTGTACCTTGAATTAAAGGGATACCCTGGTCGATTTCGACGCTGTCATATATATCCCCAAATATCGAAAAAAAGGGCTTAACAGCCCCATTCTATACGCAATTCTGAACAAAGACACTCCAATTCCTTTTCATTTGATACAGAAGCAAAGAAATGGCACGAATTCTACAAAATCGCGATAGTAAATTCGTAGAATCCATGCCGTTTCTTTGTTTCTTCATCAAATGAAAAGAAATTAGAGTGTTTTTGTTCAGAATAGCGTATAGAATGTAAAGCCGTTTTTGCGTTTGAGATACGTGAACTCCGATATTTGGAGACATTTACGACCACATCCAAATTAACTATTACTACAACAATTTGCAAGAGTAATGGAAAATAAGGAGAAAAAAAAAATGGCGGGAGAGACAAAATTCGTGGACGAAAATACGCGGAATTTATTCTAACACATGTAAGCGTGAAATTCGAACTGGTTGGAATTCATTCAAAAGTTGAATGACAGCTGGGTGAATAATTATGACACGGGAAGCCGATTAGGTTCGGAAAATTCTTGTTATAATACGAGAATTTATAAGCGAGTCTGCGTCGAAGATTTTTTTTTTTCTTTCTTTTGATATCCTCACACTTTCTTCCTTTTGTTAATCTGATTGCGAGGGAGACGTTCTGACTTCTCAAAAATCTCCACAATTAGCGGCTTCATAATTTATCGCCACGTAGTATAGCCATAATAACGATAATAATAATAACGGAGACCATATTGTTGCATTCCCTTTGTCTCTTCTATCTTTCGATTTGAAAATTTAATAACTCGCTTTCTTCTTGACATTTTGCTTTTCAGGAAAATTATGCACGGGAATCAGATAAATAGAGAGTAAAAATTAGAGTATGCAAACGATCAGGATATGTGAGTATTTTAAAAAATAATTCAGAATTACTTTTTTCAAACATATCCAGTATCTGTTTTGAAGCTTTAGTAACATTCTACCAAATACTGAAGTGTTTTGGGGATTTGGGTTTGAAAGAATGAGAGAGTAAAATAAGTAGTGGACCGGAAATGAAACTGATCATATAAAAAAAACTCGACAGTTTCATGAAGAACGTGAAGAGAATTCACCAACAGAAGAAAATTTTCAATCTCAAAATCAGAATGTTCAGATGACTGAAGTTTTTGACCTAAGCCCTAAGGAATTCAAAAAATATGAAAAAACATTTCGTGTGACACTAGAAATGACTTTTTGGATTTAGAAGGCTCCACGTGTGATAAAAAAAACAAAATGTCAAGCTACTCGAGAAATTTTGCTGAAGGTTTTCAAAAAAAGTTTGCAAAGAATTTTAAATAATTCAATAGCTTCGAAAAATTCAAAAAGGTCTCAAATAACTTCGAATGGCTGTGAGTTGCTTCGCAGTAATTAAAGCGATTGATTTTATCGTTTTGAAACACTTCAAAACACTTCAACATTCTTGGCAAGGTTGACAGAACTTCGAACAATCTTCGAGGAGAGTTTTGCATCGTTTGAAATTACGCCTCGCACTTTTTTGAACGAATTTGAAGTAATTCCAAAGACTTGACATCGCTCAACGGGATGAACTAAAAATACTCAAAATCGACGTCAAATTATTCTCTTGCGAATTCCCACACTGTCGTAATTTTTCAAAACAGTTGGATTGTTCATATTGTTTGTTTTTGCAGTGTCGTTACGTGGATTAAAAACCCCATTGAATCCGTCTTATCTGCGAAAAATTTAAAGCGATGGTGAAAAATATGACTGGTATTAACGTTGAACGATCCAAAAAGTTCCGAGCTTTTTGCCAGAGGAATGAAAAACCGCACATCGAGGGTTGAGAAGGTTATTAATTCTCGAAAATCTCGCGAGCGGGTTATCTGTCATACACTCTAAACAAACATCGATCAATTCAGATGAAAAATTAAACAAAGTAGAAAGGAAACGACAATGAAAAAGTCGGTGATGAAACATTGTTCAGGGTTCAATTGAGAGTCAAAGATATTTTGTTTTTTCGAAATTGTCTAAAACTAAATCTTGCTATTTTGATGATCAATATCGCCCAGCTGACGCTTTTGAACGTTCAACGAAACGAGCTCGGATAAACATCTGGTCAAAATGATACTCGTATAACGATTTTTGGAAGGAACATTGAAGAACCCGATCAGTAAAATGGATTCAATTATTTTTTGGTGGTTGTCTTTTAAAGACTATATTTAATTTAAACTATAATTACACGCACGGGCCATTTCGGAATCCAAGACACCTAATTACAAAAACTCATAATACCGCTCTGAATGAAATAAAAATTTGTCGATCTATTTGAATTTTAAAAAAATGTTACCCGATAACCTAAAAATTTGACCAACACATTATTTTCCCACCCAGTCGCGAAATGGAAATCTTGCGTTAATATTTCACGCGACGTCAGAATTTTCCCAAGCTCATGCCGAAGGCTCTCAAGACACCTTGAATTCGGGTGCCGATATCGATTTCCGATTTGTACAACCGGGGGTGTAATGCCATCGTGCGGTCTCGTTACGGTTTCCGATCCGCAATCCTCTCAGCGCCGGCATCTGTGTACTTGTGTACACGTGGCAGAGACGCATCGCGACCGTCGACGGATCCGCAATCAGCGTCTTTGAAGGTGACCCTTCGACGCCTGCAAGAACTTGGCTCTCTGCGAAATTGCGCAACAAATGACCGCAGGCATCGGCACGCGAGCCGATCGAGTCACCTCGCATTTCATCGCTCATCAAGTCTTTTCACCCCATATTCAAATTCCGATGTGTCAACATGACAGCAATTTTCGTCGGTCTCCAGTATGTTTCCGATTTGTCTCTCTTCTCGTTATCCAGCTTTTCAAACTTGAAGATTTGCCGACAGAAAAATCCTCTCATCTTGACAAAATCGATCATTTCAAGACCGGTTAGTCGGTAAGTCGTTGGCAAAACTTCGTAATCAAAAATGTGACGTTGGTAAATATTTCAAAATCGAGGTTTTTCAAGTTTTCAGTGGGTAAGGGGGGTGGGGGTTGACGATACGTTACGTCTGTTTACTTCCGGTGCCCCGTCCTCGAAAAATGATTTCAAAAATTATGAATTTTCTTCAGAATTGTAGGTAAAGATCCACAAGCCAAGAAAAAAACCAATAAAATCATCGTTGTTGAATAAAACCTGGAAACTCCTGCCGCCAAATTTGGATCTCGGAATCTTCTTCCATTTGAGTTTCGATTAGTTAGCGAATCGTTGATAAAGATTCGTAAATCGTGCATTACCTACTGGTAAAGTAATTGTAATACTTGGTTCGGAAATGAACATATCCATGACTGATCTATAGATAATAATTTCGATCGTTGATTGTCGTTATATAGTCAGCATGGTCAAAGTACACTCAACGTGTCGAATACTTACCGAACTCAGGAACACGCGTATTTGGCTTAAACACCAATTCTGATGAGAACCGTTTGAAACGTCGGTAACAATCACACTGGCACTGTGCAGTATGTGATAAATTTGACTAGTTCGAGATGTTGGCGAACGATTTTACCGACAGACTTACCGACGTATCAAGTGGTTCTCATTGGATTTCGTGTTTGAACCAAATACGAGCGCTCCTGAATCGATCAGACCCAACGCGTTACAAGTGTACACATGATCGATATCTTTAATCCCTTGTTTGGATTAGAAAGGACGGGAAGTTATCACGATTTACTCGACATCTATTTATTGGTATGATAAAGTTCCGTATAAGCCGTTTGTGAGCGAATTAAGGTTCGGATTTTCGGTTATAAAATTGTTTAAATATACCGTAGGTATTTGTATGCTATTTTGTTAAAAAATCTACGTTTATACCACAGACAAATGAATGGTAAAGGAAATGCTCTACAGCTCTGAATATCATAAAGTTTCTTTGTGGGACGTCAGGTACATGATGCGGTGCAGACTCCAAAGTGTTTTATACAAGAGCTGTTCCGCTTCGTAATTGGGTACAACTGCTTCAGATGTTCTACCAGTAGCAAAGGTTTTAGAGAGAAACTTGGAAAGGTACAATACACGGTGATAAGAATGCCTTGGAAACACTTGATTAGTACATAAACTAATTAACTTCTAAGCGAATCTGAAGTATCGTGAAATCACTATCAATGACTAATTTTTATGAAATATCATGGTACTTGAGTTGTCTAATTTATGAAAAGAAATTACTCATATTATCGGAAGCAGAACTACGATTTTATCGCCAATAGTGATGGCACCTGGTATAATCGACTCGAAATTACACTTTTGTATCGATTTTAAGAAATTTTCACATTCTGTCTGATGTAGGAGTTTTTGGCAAATCGATTCTTGAGCATTAAAAGCCAACAATAGCCTCAGTTCGGATCGAAACTCACTCATTATTGGAACCAAAATTACGATATCAGTTATCCTTCGAGGAATTAAAATTTGGTTACAGACTTTGAAACGAGTTTTCGGATTTTTTCTGCCACACAGCTTTCAGATATGTGTTCGAATTCATTTTGATTGTCAAAGTAACGGATTCTGAGTATATTCCATCCGCGAAATTTCGCACACACAACTCATTTTTCGTCTCTCTTGCCTGAAAGTCTCGCCATTTCACCAGACTCAACAATCTCTCGCACATATTTTGCACACCTGACTATCGCATCTCATTCCCAGAACCCTGATCCAACCCTCTGCTTTTTGCACCGACTTCCGCATCTCTCTGCTTATTCGACTTCATTTCTCACCGAACTTCCAAAGTGTTCGCTTCGTCTCCACCTTTCGAACCAATCAATAGACATCAAACTTATATTCTAATAATACCACCCATTTGTTCATCCCTACTCTTTGACTTCTCGGTAGTTCTTAAAGGGTTGGCCTAGTCGATTTGGACGTTGTCGTATATATCTCCCAATATCAGAGTTTACGTATCTCAAACGCAAAAAAGTAGGCCCTGTTAACAGCCCCATTCTATACGCAATTCTGAACAAAAATATGTCAATCAATTTTCATTTGATGCAGAAACAAAGAAATTGCATGGATTCTATGAATTTATTATTGTGATTTTGTAGAATCCATGCCTCTTATGTTTGTAACTGTCGGTAATTTGACTTACGGGATTAGGTTCCGTCGACTTTTTGGTACTTCGCATTTTTGCACCCTACCAAAGAACGAGGGAATTATTAAATTCTTAAATCAAAAGATAGAAGGGACAAAGGGAATGCAACGATTTTTTATCCGAATAGCGTTGTTATTATTATCGTTATTATAGCTATACTACGTAACGATAAATTATGAGGCCGAAGATAATTCCGGAGATTTTTAAGATGTCAGAACGTCTCCCTCGCAATCAGATTCACAAAAGGAACAAAGTGTGAGGATATCAAAAGAAAGAAAAAAAATGCTCGACGCAAACTCGCTTATTAATTCTCATATTATAACAAGAATTTTCCGAACCTAATCGGCTTCCCGTGTCATAATTATTTACCCAGCTGTCATTCGACTTTTGAAAGAATTTCAACCAGTTCGAATTTCACGCTTACCTATGTTATAATAAATTCCGCGCATTTTCGTCCACCAATTTTGTCTCTCCCGCCATGTTTTTTCCTCCTTATTTCACATTACCCTTGTACATAAGCTTGGATACTTACACATGTACAAGGGTAATGGATATGTATATAGTAAACATGTATATATATATATATATATATATGCATACATACATACATACATATATATTACATTGTTTTTCACCCCTGCAGCTAACTTGCGGCGCCATTATCGAATGACTTCGGAGTTCTCCTCTTCGTATTCGATTCGACTCTCTTCCCTCAGCATCGCGCCCCCCTGTCCTTGATACTTGACACCCCTTCCCAACCCGAAGCACGGTTACTAGCTCAGAATTTAAACGAAGAGGTGGCTGTATAACAGCCCCCATCTCGCAATGTACGGCTCACAATTTTCTCAAATTGGTTTACTAGAGTGGCCTGATTATTTTAGCATCGGAAAAAAAGAGGGAAAAACGGAAGGCTAGTTGAAAAATGAGGCAACTTAATGACTGTAACCGGTAAACAAAAGATAAAAATTCACACAGATAGTTTACCTGTATTTGGTTTTTTTCCGCCTCTTGAGCACACAGGCAGAAACTATTTACAGTTTGAAAAATGAAACAGTTATTTCTGAAGAGCTAACCTTTTACCGTAAGTCTTGGAAATACTGTCATCAAATTTCAGGGTGCTTATTTTTACAGCAAAAGAGTCGAATGTATTTACGATATTCGTCGTAAGTTTGTCATTGTCATCAGTGTTGTCAGCAATATAAAATACCGCTTGGAATATCAGCGTTTGATCACTGTGATAAACCAATGTCTGATATATCAATTTCTCCGTTAATTTTATACAAGAAAAAAGGTGCAGAGAATATTATTTTATTGCAATAAGAACGAATATGATATTATGTTACGTTCCCTTCACCACGTATTAAAAGCCCTCCTGAAATCGTGGCTTTGATCAATAAGTCTTCGGAACGTAGTGTACTTCCTATTATGTACTTCAGCGAGTACATCACGCCAACGTAACATGTAGAGTATGCTTCAAAGTATTTTTTCTAGCGTACGTGTGTACATACATGGGGCATTCCGCGTGAAATTTACGAGTTTCGACTTGTGTCTATTTTTTGCAATTTTTATCCGATCAAAATTGAGAAATACACGTTTTCTTAATCAGCAATTTGCTTGAGCTTGGTTTCGTTTTATAACAGGTTTATATTTTTTGTCAGGCTTACGATAAAAATAAATGAAAATAAATTTGTTGAAAATTTTAGCTAACTTTTATCAATAGGGTTATTGAGTTTTTTCTCTTCAAAGACTACTAAACAAACATAATTTCAACGATTAAAAGTATAACGACAAATTTACACGAGGATGAACGTTTAAAGAGTCTCGAATCATTTTTATGCGACTCGGAATCAAGACAAAAATCATGATGTGAAATAAAAACGTATTTTCTTATTTTTGATCGTTCCACACAGCATAAAAAGTGGCTGATAAAATGAAACAATACGGGGGTTCTGACAATGAGAAGGAAAGTGCTCGAGGTTATACTTCACCGATTTTCTTCATTATGTAATATGCTGCAGTAGGTACATAAACAAAATATCGAACACGTATTTATTTTACGTGCTAATTTAGTCGTCCGAAAGGTCAAATACACCCCTAAATCTTGCCCACACCAAAAATAAATAATGACACAGATTTCATCGTCTGTTGAAAGTAAATGGTGTTCAATTGGTTCCACGGAAAATATTTATCCAACTATCGAGAAATCATTCGAACGCTAATTTTTCACGCTGAGGTTGAATCGTGATTCTGATCCTTTTCAATGGCTAAATTGGCACGTAAAAAGACATGTTTGTACTAAAATATATTACAGAATTATTAAAATCGGCTAGGTACACTTTGAGTAAAGTAGTATAGCAAGAGGGGTTCTACACGCAGATTCCTTTGACCGACACTTACCGACATTCTTCCAAGGCTCAAACCCGTTTCCGCGAGCACTACAGACTTTGACCTCCGGTCGGTAAGATTGTCGGTAAAACAGCATGATTTTGACCTTCGACCGATACAACCGTCGGTAAGGTTGCACGGTTTTGACCTCAAGCCGGTACGGCAGACTGTGACGTCATCGCGGAAAAGGGTTTGAGTCTGGGAAGAATGTCGGTAAGTGTCGGTAACAGGAATCTGCGTGTAGAACCCCCCTTGCTATACTACTGAGTAAGCTTGTAGAATGTGGATTCCACGCGGAATGCACCATATATGTGTATCCGTACGGCGAGAGAAGTGGATCAAGTCTGAAAATTCCGGTGTATACGTGAATAGCGCAGGAAGTACAGAACAGTCGGCGTCGTTCGAGCGTTATATCTCGTCAAGAGGGTTTTAATTGGCCATTTTTTTTTTTTTTGCCTTTTCCTCTTTCGCGGAAGAGCAAAGCTTGTGCGGAAAAGCGAGAAAGAGAGAAGGCTGTCACTTCGTATAAACAAAACTTCGTCCAAGGCAGCTCTTCCCTTTCCCTCACTTCGCCTTTCTTCTCTGTCCCTTCTTTTTCTTCCGCTTCTCGTCCTCGCGTGTTTCGCTTTTCGTGGAAGATTTACAGAATTGAAATGCCGAGGAAATTTTTCCTTTTACAATGTAACATAACCTCATCTAACCCATTCTAACCTAACATAAACGAGTGTCGAACGTACGAATAAAATAGTTGCCGGCTGTGACAATTTGTTTGCGCGGGAAAATTTGCCGCCAAATGTTTTTCACACAGTATTGGAGAAACTTTTTCCGATTGTACATTTGCTCCCTTACTTTATCCTTTTCGCGGATCCGTTCTTTTCTCCGAAAGGAATGCTTGAGATTCTTTGCTCGAAAGATGCGACCTTCGAATCTTATTCGCTATCCCGAAAAATAAACAGGAAAGTCTAGGTTAGGATTACGTTGCCGAAAATTGTGTCGATGGTTTCGATTTATGGTAAATGATGCATACCTGCAACACATTTGATTCGGGAAATTTAATAATAACAAGGTGAGTAAAATTACCGTGTTTTGCTGATAGTTAGTTACGGAAAAAGTGCCATGATTAAGAAAATTCGAAATTAATCGAGATTCGTGAGATACTTGAGTCGGCCATTTTGTTCACTAAATTTGAGGAATATTATCCTGCTCACTAGCATACGGTGTAATTGATTTTTAATAAAAATCTTGGATCTCGAAAAAAAAGTTAGGAAAAAAACAGGAAAAAATTAATGATGTTGATTTTATAGCAGTGTATCTAAGTCGTTTTCATCATATCTCAACAGTAAGTATCATCTATAAATAATACACCAGCGATAAAGATTACATATTTTGGGACCTGAGTTGAGTTTCTTTTTTTTTTTCAAGTTATGTATTCTTAAGTTTGGTCGAAATAAGGTATACACTGTGCATATCGATTACGTCCTTTATACCAAGGACTTTGATAGGCTTCTGAATACCTACAATATACAAAACCTCAAACAAACAAAACCGAAACGAAACTCCATTACAAAAATAAACAAAACGAGCAAGTTCGAGTGAAGAGAATTGAACCGGAGGACTGGTGAAGAATATATAATATGTATATATGCATGTCGAAAAATAACACGCTGAGGGGAGAAAAAGACAAAAGGTTGAAGCCTTCTAAACAGCGAAGGAAACGGAAGTCAGTGAAATTCCATTCTCTTGAAGTACGAGATATATTTGCCGCGGTGAAATACTAGGGTTGAGGTGTTAAAAGCGCCCGAGGATCTGAATCGAGGCGGCAAATAGAATTTACAATAATTGACCGGAAGAAAAGGATAGGAAGTCGATGAAAAAAGTTTTCACATCGATTCAACCAAGATCCCATTTTCATGGAACGCTGATAAAAAGAAACATATACTTCTTTACAAAAAAAACAGAAGAATAAAAACAATTTATTTTTTTTATCCTTTTCATGCACAGGACTAAAATTGTTTAAAAGAAACATGTCATTTGGCAGATCTGTAAGATCAACCTCAAAATGGATTTCATATTCGGAAAGACAAGACCTGTTTTTCAAACTGAAAACAAATTGGGACATATTTTTTACCCGAAAACAGGAAATCTTGAGAATTCTAAGGCAAACTTCAATTCGAAATCGTGATGAAATTGATGTACTTGTTTCTGGTGAACGATGTGGCTTAGCAGCCTCGAAATCGGAGGATTCTCACATTTGGTACACACTAAAACACGTACAAATTACAACGACACCGAAATTCATTGTACATTAGCAGTTTTCGGTGAAACTCACTGCATAACGCCAACAAATAGGCAACCAGAGGTGCCTATTTTGTGTTCCCACATATTCCGAAATGTAATTCCGGTTGCCTATCTCCTGGCTTAAAGTGTTCAGTTTCATCGAAAACTTCCGTTACACGAGGCACTCCGTTAATGAAGAGTCGTGCGAATAAATTGGTAAACACAGAATGAGAAAAATATGTTTAAGATCCCGTTTTATCGGCGAAATGGTCTGCCCTGCGCCTCCGGCTCCAGCCCTTCTTCTTCGTCCTTTTCCCTCGGTCCCTCGGGATCAATAATACCTAGGCACCGCTACACCTTTGGTCGGGACCAGATGGTCCCGCATTCTCTGTCTCCTCCTCTTCTCTTCTTCTCAGCCGCGGGGACAGCATGCGATAAATATTTATTAGGAGCGATGCCTGCTATACCAAGTTGCGGCGTCAAATGGCATGTCCTTAAAACAGGAAATCCTGGACCCTAAGATATACCTCGGGAATTGGCCTAAGGATACGAGTTTCCGCTTCTCTATCGCAGGCTTTTCACGCCATCGCTATTCTCGCTTTCCAAGTCCTCCACGTTTCGTTATACGCATTGTTTTTATCCCTTAAATGAACCTCTGCTCTGCTTTGCATTTTCGTAAATGTCAGAAGCGAAATTCAGATCTAATTTTCATTGCAGAACAATTTTTTTTCCCCTTCAGAACAAGATATTTTTTGGTTCTTGAATACTGGGAATTAAGATAGTTATTTCATCCAATTATCTGGAACACTTGTGATCCTTTCAAATTCGGTAGAATCATGTGGCGCAAGTGGCGTGAAAAATTGGAAAATACCCTTTTGGAGGAATTTAACGTTTGAATTGCCTTTCAGCGGATTCGAATGTCGACATTCGAAATGTCGCGAAAGCAGAAATATAGAAACAACAGAATGTAGGAAATTTTAAAACCCTGATTGAATTTTGACCCTGCATTTTTTTTTTTTTTTTAATTATTTTGACGTTCTTTATTCTGTATTTTGTCCATCATAAATTTTGGTACTTGTTATTCGATAATTTATGATTCTGCATCATGATACTTGATAATTCTACTTCCTTTGTTTCACCGGGAAATTTTTGTTCAGGACAGAGGTAACAAATATGATTAAATATTCGATTCAATAATTTATGTACGATGCTTGATTTTGAGAATCTGCAGATCAGTTTTGTTTTTCGTTTGAATCAGTAATTCTTTCCCACTGCTATACGATGATGAATAAAGACTAGCGATTAATCCCAGTCAAACTTCGAGCTGAAAACTATTAATCGTTACAGTCGAATTTACAATCATATCGAGCAAGTTCGCGGGAGCACCGCTAGATGGCGATGCTCGCGTCGTTTTCTCATAGAAGACACGAGTTGAGCGAAGTACAGATTAAGGATTGAGGATGAACCGCAACAACTTCAATTTTGCATTGAGATCGTTCAAAATTTGATAATTTGAGTATCCAGTATCAATTTGGTTTCCGCTTTCACGATTCGGATTTCCACGCGTTTCTCCAGCCAACCAGCCATTACGGCAACTCCGTCCGCATGCCGTGTATGTTATACAGATGCACGTATGCGTGTACATAAAACATATTCCTGGCAAAGCATTAGCGAGCTTTTACAGACTATTGGCGGTTGATCGATCGCTCAGTTGGGATAATAAGAGTGAGGGTGGCGTCGAAGAGTAAAGAGCGGTCAATAATTCCCCCGGCAATATAAAACTGACGCTGATTCTCTCAGCGAGACATGTAACGTATTTCCTTCGATGGATCGGGTTCGTGCTTCATTTTAATCCTTGATTTTTCCTTTTTTTTTCTTCAAAACGACGAAGACGAAAGCTGCAGGATACCTCGCGTTATCAGCTTTGCCGTGAGAGCGGAGCACGTGACTCTGCAAGCATTATCCTCTAAGAGTTATGCGGATTATCCACCGGCACACACTTAGCACTTAGGCGAAATCCTCTAAGTCGGTTAAATGTCTGTCTTAAGTTGGATGCTCGGGGATTTTGGGAAAATCATAATCTAACCGAAACCGTGAAGAATTAATTTCCCGTCCCTTCCTTTCTCCCGTTCAATTTCCCATTTCTATTTCTCATGCATCCCCTTTTCCGTTTGTCATTTTTCATCCCCGTAGTACATTTTCTCCTAACCTCACTCGCAAAATTTTTATTCCTCGTTGCCAACTCGTCGATTTACATATTCAATTTTACACTTTTTCTTTTCATTTGTCTCTTTTTCAACAGCATTAACTCATTTCCCGTTTCAGAGAAAAACGGAAAATATTGTTATCGCTCCGAAAATGAAAAGTTGAGTTTCCACTAGATCTTCACGTTCAAAAGTTCAGAGTATCACCTCCAATTATTTTCGGATATCGCGAAATTTGGCGGGCCTCTTCCAAAGCATGACACTTACATGAATGGATAAAGATAGAATTTGAATTATTGCTGAAGGTGCTTTTCTAAAAGTGTCCGCCCAGTACCACTTGCCAATTTAATTTTTTTCTGGATTTTCATCAATGTATGAGTTATTTTGTTTTTTATTCATACTTAATTATCACTTGTGGTTGGATAACTTTAGGGTCAGTCTGACCCCAGTGTGGCAACGCTGTGATTGCAGATAGATCCGGAAGCTGAGGGTCAAGTTTCAATCATGCTTTCAGTGTGAATCAACAGACATATACTTGGCAGTAAAGTGTGATTTGAATCTTTAATTGTACGAGGTGATTATATGCATACATTTCCGATCAGAGAAGCTATTTTTAAGAGTAATGACCACATTTTTAATGTACTTGGAGAAAGGTTTTTGCACCAGCAGTGCTTTTTGGGCGGATATCACTACTCTTTGTACAAATTTATTTGTTATTCGTTCTTACGTATAAACTACTCTTGGTAGACATTGACAACTTCGAAATGCAGAGAATTGATTTGGTACAAAATCATGGTTAATTTGATATGGTTTCAGCTTCTAGTTGGTTCGAAGGTGCTACCGATTGTTAAACCAAGTTTACGCAATTACATAAACTTAGGGTGCGCAAGACTACTAACTCTGCGTCTAGCCTTATCGAGAGCTCCGCTGTTCACCAATCCAATTTAAAGTAGTGTAATAATTATAACTAATTTGGATATTTTCACTTAGTTCCGTACCTGTGACCAGAAACACATCAACATGACTTTCTTTCATTATATTATACGAATTGAATCAATGTCCAAATAATGACATTAACACTGTGACCAGTTATATTTTGTATATTGTATCGAAACCACTTCTCAGAACTCAGGTACTATGGAATGAAAAACTTGGTAAAAAAAAACCTCACACGGAGCGAAACTTGATCGTTAAAAGCTACTTAACATCAAGAGTAAACATGTCAGAATTATCTTCAACTTTGTGAACTAGTATTTCGAAGTGACTAACATTTAATTAGATGAAAATCAACGCACATGAAACATTATTGTTGAATTGGTATCACTACAATTTTGCTGAAAGACTCAACTTTAATTTCTGAATATGTAGAAGTTTCAAACCTTCCTAGAGCAATATTTTTATTTTAGTAGCGACTACTTTTGATGCACATTAAACTTGTACGAAGAAACTTGTGGACAGATTCTACAATGATGATCGTAGGGGCCACGCGCTTTGAAATCATCAACAATTTATAAGGAATTTCCTGGTGAATTCAAAATGTTCAGGATGGTCAGAGAAATAGATTCCGTAAAACTGAATATTGTACATTTCATACATGTTTTGACTCAAAGCTATGTCTCGAAGAATATATCAAACCATCAACGGTGTTCAAGTAATTATCTGCCGACCTTAAAGCTTGCATTGTGTAGCACAAAAATTTCCAACCTCTATGATAATAAATAAATAAACAGACCTTGGAACCAGCTGGCACAGAATGTCATATAATCAACTTTTCGGGGTAACAAGGCCGAAAAAGGAGACACGAAGGTCAGCAAATACTTGTACGGTAACTCATTTGTTACACAGAATGGTAAACATCGTTTGCATTATGTGTAACGAATCTGACAGATTGTTTACAAAATGCGTTGTTCGATGAAGCCCAGTTCTCTGCATATTCCAACCTTTGTCCTTCACTTTTTGCCAGTATCAGCTGACTCCTGTAGGTGCCGGATCTACGCTTCTTCGGTTAACCCACATGTGAGAAGCGATAGCATGCTTGCATCCACCCGTCAAACAAGATACTCAAACGACGATACTTCGCACATATTTTATGCCAAAACGTACAGCTTTGTACACATCCTCCTGCCGTACACTCGTGACATTCTGTGGATTTCATTGACTCTTCGTCTTTCTCCTCCGTCGGTGTTACGACGTACCATTTGCTACTCACTTTGTGCCTTGGACTGATTTTTGTTCCACAGTGCATGCCGAGCTCGACAACGTACCTTCTCGTGCAAACCTAATTACATAAAAGGTATATCTGTCAGATTATGGATGTGGAAAATGTAGATCCTTATTGACGTTAATGAATAAACAATTTCGGTACACTCTACTGGGTATAGAGAAGTATATGGAAAACACAAAATAAAAAATAATCATCATATTTTCATTCAAAATGGTATCCGAGAACTTTAAAATCGTTAATCACGACTCTGAATTTGTATTTCGAAATTCGAATTGGATATTGTTCTGTTTTTTCTCTCTATGAACTTGAAACCTGCAGTGTGAGAATGGAAAGTTTGAAAAAGCCGCTTGGTCATCACTTTGAAATTCTCGTGTTCAATTTTATGTTTCTCACTTTTCGATCTTCACTCTCTGTTTTCTGATTCAAATTTTCATCTCCATTGTGATATCGATTTGATTCGACAAAGTGATGACAGTAATTAACATCCGCTGATTCAAAATTATTCAAATTATCTGTCTGTACAAATTATACGTGTCGTATTCGATATCAGGCGTAACGGGATTGATATGCAAAGCGAGTATTAATCAAATCGTGTTACCAATATTGGTCAGCCATTGTTTTGCATATAGCAAAGTGAAACACGAATTCATTTGCACAGTTGCAACTCGTCTCAAAATCGAATCACTGCTAATACTTCGCTGTTATTTATTAAATTCTTTTCGTCATTGTGGTTCGTGTTTACGTCTCCTTCACCATTTCTCTTGTAAGTTTTTCATTGTAGATTCACCGTTTCTATTCTTCTTGAATATTTCTCACATTTTGCTTTGTTCTTCCTCAAAACGAAACTTTTTTATGAACATCACGCGAAGTGGAATGTCTCCATTTTTTTATTTTTCTAATTTCCTACCTTTACATCAAGGCTGCAATTTCTATCCCGAGTTTTCCATTTTCGATTGTTAATTTCTCATTATCTACATTACGAATGTTCAATTTATACTGAACAGCTCACCGTTTTATTGTCAATTATTTTCCTCTTCTCATCTCTTGTCATCCAATTTCCCCTCTCTAAAAATTTTTCATTATAAGCTATCAAAATTGACAAATTATCCTTTCTTCATCTTTAATTTTCCATTTTTCACTTTTCGATTCAACGATTAAGCATAACATTCAGTATATGCTTATATATATATAGTACGTATTACAATATATCTTCAACTCATCAAATCTGTATTGCCCCAACCCCCCTCCCCCCCTTATCTTTTATGTAAACGTACATATATAATATGTGTGTATAAGATTTTTCCTCGGTTTAATCTTCAGGTTTTCGACTCAATATTTGTTTCGCCCCAACGATTCCGTATTCATCTCAATCCAGTTTTGCAACACATTCACAATCATTGAACAGTTCACTGTGTTGTCTGTTGTTTCCTTTCTTGTCTTTTTTTTTTTTTGCCATCCTTGAAACATTTCTTGCCGATTTCTTTTTCAAACCTATCAAGTAAATATTTAAACAATGAAAGCGAGTGGGAAAAAGAACTGAAACGAAAAAAGTTAAGAACGTACATATAAATAGAGAGGCGGAAACAAAAATAATAATAAATTGAATTAAACGAACACCCAGCAGACGAAGAATAACACCGCAAATGGTCCGAGGCTCCAGGGTATAAATGATGTCGTAATCAAGGGTTGTTCTCGTCCGGCGGTCGCCTCAAGGTATATACACGGTGAATGCGTGCCTACATAGAAAATCGGAGGTTGTGTACGTGGAGGTCGGTAAATAGGTATATACACGTGTATATACAGAAGGCAGTGCGGCTCCTGATAGGCCGGAAATTAGAAAAACGGCGGAGGTGAAGGGGGGACGAAAAAGCGCCGCAGATCGGCTGAGTGAAATTAAAACCGACTTACACACCGAGGCTTCGAAAAGTATCACAGAAAGTAGGGATGAACAGTTTTCAGCTGCTGCTGACTTTGGGAAATTTCCGACCACGATTCTTCGCTGGCTCGCAACGGCGACGGAAAAGTTAAATGGCGACGGGAAAGCTGGTTTAGAGAACGGAAAAATAGCCGGATTTGTCAAGGTTGTGAAATTATACTCGTAGTACCAAGTGTCGAAACTTGATTCGTTCAATAGAATTTGCAGTAATAGCGGCTGAGAAGAAGGCATCGATATCACTGATCGTTGATACGTTAACTTATAAAACGCGAGCTTGTTTTTATGCGTTTTTCCATGCGTATTTTATGTACACAAAGTACGCGTTTCTGTGACGATCGAGTCGGTCTGCGAACACGCATGCGCAGAGTACTGAAAAGACTACTTTCAAGTCTCAGGAGTCACGAACAACCTTTTTAGTACTGCGCATGCGCTGTCGCGAACAAATCTGACATTATGCGATCCTAACCTCGAATTCGTGCTTCGTGAAAAAAACACGTAACGTACTCTTGTTGTATAAAAAATGGTTTCGAACAAGGAGGCAAAAGTCTTTTCGCCTCGCCTATCTGCAATATTCGTCTTCGACTCGTATGCGTCCTCACCTGCTACTCGTTTTGCAATCTTACGTTCGGCCCGAAAAAACCGAGTTTTCTTACTTGTTACATAATATACTATTAAGTGTCCGGCATGTTGATATATGATAATATCACATGTGAAAAGGAGAATCGGTAAGGAAATATAGAACCCCACACCCAGGAAAATGATATTCTTGAGGCAACTAAATTTTCACAAGTGTAATATAATCGACTAAAAATTGACACAAGACAAATGAATTTTATGCTAGGTTCAATCATTAATACACAACTGTCAAAATACAAAAGTATTCTGAATTTATACATGCGGCATATTTTTGTGAAACTATATTCAACGCAATGAATTACTGAACACATTCAGATTATGCAATATTTTGAGAATAGTTACGTGAAAAAAATAAATAACGGTTTGCCGATGATAACTTACAATACTAAACGAATCGAACGAAGTAATAAAACCGTATAAATAATGCCGACTGAAATATGTGGGGTACAAAATCCAGAGAGGGATAGAGATTCCGAAAGAGAGAGAGAGAGAGAGAGAGAGAGAGAGAGAGATAGAGAGAGTTTGATTGATTGAATAAATTTATTAAGGCTACGGGGTACAACCCCATACAGCCCAGTAAGATAGTACATTAGTAATATTATTTGTAATTTGCATAATATAAGATTTATACATGTAGTAAAAAATATTTTCAAATTTAACAAGAGATCTTACATGTTAAGTTTAACAATTTTATAATTTCAAGTATAATCCTAAGTATAACATCTTTGTTTATTCTTAGATGTCAGTAGATTTCTTAATTTCGGTAAGCGCAGTAACATAGTAATAGAAACAGTCTCTAGAGTATACATATCACAAAGTATTTTATATTTGGTTACAATTCCATTTAATAACTAAAACTAAGTGACACAACTTATGCCGAAGGTACTACTACATACCTAAAAGACTAGTTAAGACACTGTCGTGTGGTAGCGGGTTCAGTATCAAGTTTGGGTCTTGCTCCACTCTGAAACGCCACCGATCAACTTCAGTCTTAACGAGTTTTGCAAGTACTTCTGATTTAAAGCCACTAAAACGTCAAAGGTCAAACATGATGTTGCGATCTACCGAGGAGTTTATAAAACGCGATGCAACATAGTGAAACGAGTTATCAAGCTTCTTAGATCGTGCCACGTTTATCAATAATGGAGCAGGAGGATGACGTGGCGTAACACGTCTCTGCTCAGCATCAGCCCTTAGTTTGAAAAGATCAAATAGATACGTAGGTTTTCTTGAAGAAATCACAGTGTAGGCTAGAGTAGCAGTAATGTATAATCGTCTATCCTCAACAGTAAGCCAACCAAGGTACGAGCGATATGGCGTTATTGGAGTTTGCCAAGGGATATAACCTTGAACAAATCGAATACAGGTATTCATAAGACGATGAAGCTTTAAGTTTTGTGTTTGTGTTAAATCATTGTATACCGCTGCTGCATAGTCAAAGTGAGGAAAAATAAGAGATTCTACAAGGCGTTTTCTAAGAGATCGTGTAAGTGCATGCCTATGATACGTTTCACGATGACGAAAAGCGCATGCGCCAACTAGATGTGTAGAAGCGTGCGAAGGTGACAGTGGTACCAACCATCCAGTTCCAGGTAGTGAGTGATATTCTAACCTCTAAAATGTTCTGCAGCGGCCATGTGACTTGAAGATGAATGCTTGACGAACATAACCTCCAAGAAGAAACGTTCAGACAAAATCGAGAAACCTGGCTCGGAAAATGCGAGTCTTGCCGAAGATGATCAAAGCTGCTAGAGCCAGCGGTTCTCCGAACTGTCTAAAATAAAACTCGAAAAGAGAAAATGTATGAGTCAAGGAAACTATGTGTAACAAGACGGAGCGAAAATCTACACGTGTAGCCACGCTTACCGAGAGAAAGAGAGAGAGAGAAGGAGATAGCGAGTTAAGGGGGCTTTCCAGTGTGACAGCCCGAAAAATCGCTGTTTTTCGCGATTTTTTTTTTTAAAGAAAAAATAATCTAATCGGTCTGGTTTTTTTTTTGTATATTAATTGGGTATTGAAGAATACAAAACAATTTTTTAAAGATCGATTTATTTATTAATTAGTATCTATAAAAATGATGAAACAATTGTTGCAGAAAATGCACTTGGATGTGGTGGCCACATTGGGGGTCACAATTTTGATCTGAGACAAAAAACACAAAAAGATTATTGATCGGTATATAATTGGCTTTCGTGCTATGGAAGCTTTTTTCTTTTTTTTTTTTTTTGCAAAAATGGCGCCGGTTTGAACAAAAAGTATCGATTTTAGCATTTTTTTTTGGCAGTATTTTTACAAAAAAATAGGAAGATGTCAAAAAAAAAAAAAAAGCTTCCATAGCACGATAAACAATGACGTTAAGAATATTGTGTAAAAAATTCAACTCGATAGCTTTAAAACTCTGCCCTCCAAGTTGGCCACCGTTTTGAAAAATGCTGTTTCGAGAAAAACGCGTTCAAAGTTTCAAGTGAGGAAATTTTAGGTAAATCGTTTACTTACGGTTAATCAGCGATGCCAGGTCCGTACAATATCCCTTCTGCTTCTTCGAAAAGATCGTGCTCAATGGATTGTTCAATCCGACGAGCTGTCCTCGCCTCTTTGCTATCCAGGGACGCCCGGCGGTTTGCTTGGGTGATGCGCGCATTCTTGTATTTAGCGGCGAAATCTGCGGCGCTCGGCCCTATCGTGCATCCCATCGTCTCCAAAATTTTTAAAATTGGGTCGTAACCTTCATTGAAGGTGCACACAGCACACTGCGTAGCGATTTCTACTATCTGCTTGCCGCAGAATACGTGCTTTGGGGCTGGTTGCCACACACAGTGATTGATTGATTTTCAAGAATTTAGCACGCCATCCGCTTTTTTTTTGAAAATTGAGTGCGACAAAAAAATAAGTCGCGCGACTAATTTACGGCTAATTAACGGCAAATTATGCAATAGTCCGAATTCACATTTTCGACAATTGGCGAGCCAAGTTCATGTACGTGCAGGTAGGAACGAGACAATAGAAATAACAGTCGCACGGGCAGACGGCCGACGCGGCAGCTGTAGCGCTCCGTTGCCTTCTTCCAAAAAATGCTGTACAGTAACCGAAATAATCTGAATTTCGGCATGAAAATTTCAGGGAATATTCGGAAGAGTGTATACTATTCGATAAAGCAAAAAAAAAAAATCGATTTTTTGAAAATTTCACACTGGAAAGCTCCCTTAAATTTCTTTTTTCGCTCGTAAGCGTGGAGAGTAGCCTCTCTGATTGTTTTCCGATACTCATGATTGTGGAGGACGCGAACCTGCGCCAGCAACCACCTTATAAATTACATTATTATATACCTTATAAAGGCAACGCAGACGATCTCATCCCCATCTTTCCCTCCTTTTGAAGAAAACTGAGACGAACGATACTTTTGTCACGGTTCTAAGGGTTGCCGGATTTCTCAGGAGGTTATAAAAACTTCTCCTTCATGTTCCTTAACAATGGATACCATAGATCTACGGTCTGGACATAATGATTTTATACGAGGCTTCTTCGTTTACTTTTTTTATTCAGTTTCGACGCTTCAAAGACGAAAAATATCGCATGAAATGATCGTAAAGAAGAACAGATGAATAGACCAAAAAGGATGAAAATAAAATCAAACTTTTTAAAGTTGTCGTATGAATACCCCATCAAAAATTATAAAATTCTCAGGCATCGATAACGTAATTTGCAAATTTTTATTTGCAATTGTGATTGGAGACAATTTACTGTGTCAATTTTCAATCGTTCATTTTTGCTGCTCAAATAAACAGGTTCAAATCCACATCACATTTTTTTTTCTATATTATTCGGAAGGTAAGACTTTGATATGCGTTATAAATTTATCAATTTGTGTATTAATTATAAAAAGGCTCTTAAATCGTCGATGCAATTAATTTTCACGGAAATTGGAAGGTTGCGTGATAGCTGAATAATCGCAGTGATCGACGGTCATTATTCATGAATTGTACGTACAATAACTAATTTCCATCATTTATCAGCGACTCCCGTAACAACTTCGAGGAATCTCCATTTCTGAATTAATGATTGTTAGTTCTGGAACATATTTACTCAATTTTTATTCACTCGACAGCTGACTTGTTCGTTTGTTTTATTCAATTATCCATTTGACCGTTTACCTCAACATTGAGACTACTTTCCGCATGAGATTCACTGCACATCAATCTATTTCTTCGTTACTTTTGTTTATCGAGTCGAGTAGTTAGTCATTCATTTACTTAATTTCAATTCATATCCTATCGATAGTTTAGCCTTGAAAATAAATGACTATGAAGTTCCGAGCTCGGGATTTTAGGGGCAGGGATTATCAAGAAATCGGGAAGTTAGAGAGCAGGCAGGTATCGAGGGTGTGAAATAATCGTCGGAGAGTTGTTACTCGTGAGAATACTCCCCGTGGACATACCTCATTTTCTACATTAGGTACATCTCCAGAACGTTCCAGAGTCGAGGAGGATTGTCAAATTCCTTTGTTTCAATTTGCCGACGAAAATTCTGCCCTCTGTATTCTCCTCAGCGAAACTGTGGCCATTTTCCTGCACTTAACGGAGTACCCTTGGTGCGCAGTAAGTCAAAGAATTTCAACCTTCTACTTGAGTAACGTAGCATATAATTTGGCAACACCGCATTCCGTGCTAACGTACAAGTATAATACATATGTATAGGACACTGAAGCAGCCTGAACGGGGTTTCCATACATCTAATTAACTTAATTTACCATTTTTATACGGTTTCGTAACTGGTGCAGTTCGGTAACTTACCTTTAAACGAAGCGCCATTACCTATAATACTGCGGTGTTGCCACATTTCTGAATTACTCAAAAATATAGTCTCCTTTTTTTAAATTTATTTCTCCTGACACAGTCAAGTTTTACATCTTTTGGAAAATGAAAAATGTTCGTAGGATATTCGTTTATATGTCCTTGAGATTTTATAAAAATCTGTTAGTTAGTTCCAATAATTGATACATGATAAACTGCTTCAAAATCACAGATACTCCATGTTAAGTGCTTTGAAATTAAATTATTAATATCTTCTTTCAAAGTCGATGAAAGATTACAAAAATTGAACCGACTCATTTTTTGAAAGGTTTTGATATCCCTGCAAATTTTCGTTACTTTCTGTTTGTGGATTGATTGACCGAAGGTACTCCCTTAAGAACGTTAGAGACGTATAGTCAGGTCGAAAAGTTTTCACTACGAGAACGCGATAAGACGAAGCTCACAAATTGTCACTGAAGCCAATGTATCTAACATAAAACTGAAAGACTACGCAATGTGTAGGAAAAAATTTTAAACAATGAATTTAGAAGCCTTGATATAGTTTTTCGACATTTCTTGTGACTTTTCTTCGCGTGGTTGAAAATGCGTTTTGACACGAGAAGAACAAAAATTGTAAAAAAATTTGCAAAGTGATTAAGGAAGCTGTCTTTTTCTACTTTCAGTTGCCACTTGCACTCTTTCTTGACAACTTTTTTGAACAATATGTCTTAACTTCTTGTTCAAATCGGGAATTCGAAAAGTCATCTGGATCTTTTGGACGGTAAATTTCACTTGAATAACTTCAGCAGCACTTTTTAATGCTTTACGTTGTTTTTTCTTCGACATACTTTTGACCCGACTGTACGTCCCATTTATCCCGAATATACCCTACCGACGCTCCATAAACAAGCAAAGCTCTAGCGGTAAGTCAAGCATTTCATTCCGGCCCATGAAATGAGAATCAAAGACTGTTTACCAGGTTATTCAAACGGATACAAAAAATTTGATCTCCATGAATTCAGGCTGACTGTACTTGTCGAAATGCGAAATGACCAGAATTCGAATAATTCGACCTAAACGTTATTATCTCGAATCTCACCCGAAGTTTTTAAATTTCCGGAGGGCCACGAAGTTTTGGTTGGGAGTTAATTACTGCAGACAGGTCAAAATCTCAGGCATTTCGAACTTCAATGTACTATCAAAATTTCAACTATCTGAAATTCCTGAAAAGGCAACAACGCGAATTGTTCTATACAATTAATCAATCGGTTAGACTGAATTTTGACATCGTCAAATTTTGTTGCAGACTTGGATATTTAAAATTTTGTCAGTCAGATCATCGAAGTTTATTTCCAAAGTTGATTCGAGAATTCAATGTGTTCACTTTGTTTGATTCGTTTTTTTTTTATCCTCGTTCAGCTACGAGATGGTATTATTTTTTTTTTTTCTCTCTCTCTTCTATTCGCCGTCCGAAGAAATTGAGTCTGTCACGTTTTTCAGAAAATAAATTATCGCAGCACAGCTGATTAAGTCTGGATATTTTTCTCTCCGGTAAGTAAGATTTTCCTCAAGTCAGTGATCCGAAGTAACAAGTTTGCATCTAAACAAACTCCGACCCTGCGTTTGAAGGATGGCAAAAAAAAAAAAAACTAATTAACTAACTAACTATGCCTTTACACTTTGGGTCCGACTTGTGCAATGATCGGAAATCCACTAACTGAATCACTTGCAAAACACTTCAGCTTGAAATTCCTGGAATTTGTTAGTATCTGAAATATTCTGTACCTACATATTAGAAAATTCCTGAGATTCGTATCAAATGCAGCCCTTCCAAATCCAACGAGTAAACAGCCACACGTGGCGGAAATGCCACCGTATAAGACGTGTACGAGGACTCGACGATGTAGTAGACCAGAGTTTTCCCAATCCTTACCTCCTCTTCTTCCCATTTCGCAGTAAAGCGCATAGCTGACGCCGAAGCAAGGGACGAATCATGTCAGGATCCCCGGAACCGAATGTTTCTCATTCCCATCCGGTCAATAAACCATTCAAAAATAGTATTCGAATGCTAAAATACACTAACAGAGCTTGTGTTCAATGGTAAAAGATAGTGAAAGAATGTAAATTCGAAAAAATGGTGATTTCGAAAAATTAACGACGGAGCCAGGAATCGAACCTGGTAACCAGGTAAACGATAGTATTGCAGTATTTTACCAGGAACCAGGTAAAAGATAGTATTGCATAATTCTAATCAATCAGATATTTTTGCAAAATCTATTGATGTGAATATATAATAAGTATAAAATTTCCCGTTAAACGGATAAAATATAAAGTAAGTAAAATATTATACATTGTATGACAAGAGAAAATTTTAACGATTAGTTGAGAACTTGTATAAAGTTTTATGAACTTTTTTGGTTCCTGGAACTGTTTTTGCGATAGACTGAAACCAAATTTTTTCATTGACACACTTTGAATCGACCCTAAGCTTACAAATTCCTTGAGTCGACATATCTGGATCCATTAAACAATTATACACATAAATATTGTGCAACTTGAGTGTTCCACTCGAAAAGTTGCAAGAAAAAAACTTTTAAGACCTACCCCAATGTTTGAGTAACTTGGAGTAGATGATTCTTCTGTACGAAACTATTGGAGGCATTTTATGACAACCAGACCGAATTTTAATCCCACCATTTCAAATTTGGGTAAGATTTTTTCGACTGCCTGTAAATCCTAAAATTTGATGATTTTCGAGTTTCTCATCGAACAGCTTCTGCACGATGAATATCGACACACCTTTCTGGTTACACCTTTTAACAATTCGTGTAAAAATATGTAAAAGTTAGTTTTTTAAAAACGTGAACATTCTCGCACATAATCAGCCGCATTTCTTTGCAACACAAAAATATGGCAACTAAATCTCTTGATACATCAGCGAGGCAAGATAGAAATAAAAATTCCCTGAGGCCCCTGGAGAACTGCCAGCGTGGGCACCAAAGCTTTCGCATAATAGAAAACGCGCACAGTATCGAGCTCGATATGCGTTCTCTGGAACCGATCGAAACAGCCCCCAGACACTCGACGAAGTGCGAGTCACCGCCAGACGCTTGTTTCGATGCTAAGCGTTTCGCCAGCCTCGGAATCCTTCGGGACTTAGGCATTCGTCTTCCGCTGATATTACATAACACCCTACAGTCCATCCTTCCTCGTCCTTCGTCCTTCGTCCTTGAGGTTTTTGAACGGAGCTTGCAGAGGAACGCGTGTATCCATCGCGTGTTTATAAAGGATAATGGAACTATAAACGATGTACTTGCCGTTACATGCTGTACGGACTTACAATGGCATCTCGTTAATTCTCCGCTCGATAACTTTCCGCCCAATAATCGCCTGCTGTATAACTTCTCACTCGATCATTGTTTGCACGATCATTTTCCGCACATAACATTCTGCTATGTGTCAACACGTTCGATAATTGTTCGCTTAGGAATTTCCTACTCTATAACTTCTCGCTTCATAACTGCTTGCTGCATAATGTCTCGCTCGATAACTGTCCGCCTGATTACTGCTTGCCATGTAAGTGAAATCTAGCTCCATAGCTTTTCTTCGATTATTTTCCCGTTCAATGATTTCCTGTATCGAGAGTAGTGAAATTTACAGACTAAGACCCTCGTTGTTTACTCCCTCGATAATCTCAAGCCTCGTAATTTGCTGTTTGATAAATGAATACTGGATAATTTTCCATTCGATAATTCCACACGTTAATCGTAAGCATTCATGCGGTATCTTTGATTGCATTAAGATAAATAATGCTTTCCAATTTTCGAAGCGTAATTCTTAAAATTTTCCCTACCTAATATTACCAAGAGTGGATGTTCATCGAGACTCTTTTGTAAAGATACAAATGAATGAGTATCAAAACTCTGTATCATTCTAGTCACACGGATCTTTTGCTAATTTGTCCAATCGTGCTTTCACACCTGTTTTTGCAAAACATCGTTGCGTTTTTTCGTTGAATTATAACAAAATAGAAAAAATAAAGTACAGTTACGTACCATGGTACGAACTATTTTCTCCCACCATAAATAAGTCGCGATTAAACCATAGCCTCGGCGACAAAACACGTACTTCTGCATGCTTGTAATTTATCGTCTACTATGTCGGATACGTGGGATTGGATTTATGATAACACGTAGTGCAAAAGATGGGATTAACCGTTGGTGACGTAAACTCCATTCTTATTTTTTACCTTCGTTCAATGTTGTAACTAATGCGCACGAGCCCAGCTTAGACAGTATTATTCGTATTTAATGAACTGATTTCGATGAAAGTTTTCAAAACTGGAAATCTATCACTTTTGAAAAAAAATAATGAATTCCTATTTTTCCATTCATTTGTTTATTTGTTTTCAACTGGAAAGTTCAGGAAAATTACACCAACTCCTTTTTTTACTTATTCCGAACGAACGTCATTGAATAGATTTTTTCAAACTCTGTATTGACAAGTAGAGTAAACAGTAAGTAGTTTTCAATAAAGCAATGACGAATTAGTAAATTCAAAATAAATAATACATAATTCATCGTGATTGGGAGTAACAATTTTTTCGCGAACACGGCAAATATCAGTCCTAATCATTTTTTATCCCTCGTCAGACAATTTTTTGCAAAATGCGTACAGGTCTCGGGGATATTGACTTCGTTGAAGAAGTAACGCGAGTGCCTTTGTAAGTAATTTTGGATCCTAAGAATTTGAAAGAATTAAGGAATATGGGTAAGACGAAGAAGTCTTGAGAAGATGGGGAAAAGTTTGGGCTTTAAATTTACGTCGACTTTGCCGGCGACCCGCCGCCAAACTCGCGTTGCGTCTTCCAGCGCGCAATAAAGACGATATAAGAGAGCTGGAAAAAAGTTTTTTCCTCTTTCTTTTTTTTTTCTTATTTATTTTTATATTCCCCCCTCTCCTCCTTCCCTCATTCTTCAAACCCGGTAATTTAGGGCTTCTACTTATACGCTCGCCGCTCTCTGCTCGGCTGAAGATACCAGAAAATGAAGGGCGCAGAGAACGCAAAAAACGAAGGGTACAACGAAAAAAAAACCCGGGAAGTAACGACAATTTTGCAGTCATGGTTATTACAGTACAACTGATCTTGGTTGTAGAATGAATACAAATTGTACGCGCATTTTTACTTCTTTATCGTTTACTCGGCGAATGTTATGAAAATTAAAAAAAAATATTCTGTATTACATTTTTTTTTTTTTTCTGATATTCGTGCTTGTTGCGTGAAAAATAAACATCTGAATATGAAATTGAAGAGCGTCCGTTTCTCGTACAATTCTTATGCTTGAAAAATGTTATTATAGCTGTGAGCTAGGCGCCTCGCTTCGGAGCAATTTAAATTCATAACACGAGGGTTGGCGGTACTGGAGTCTATAGGGTTGTTTCGATCTCTATCTCTACTGCTTGTATATGAGGAATACATGATCCACTACATCGCGGTTTTCCGAATGGATGAAAGTTATGAGCATGCGAGGCGGAAAAGAAATTACACACTATAAATGGTGAAAAAAATGTCAAATTCAATTAATTAGTTTTCTACACAATTCTTCCAACCTTAAACACACTTGAAATTTTTTCTTCAAAAAAGTCTGTAGCCTAAATTAAGAAAACTAATGTTTCGTCGATTTCCTCTTCATCACTCACGATTCAACGATCGTAACACCAACGGTAATTCTAAGTCTTCGCTAAGAATGTAAATATTTTTTTTATGACTCGTTGAATCGATTTTAGAAAATATAGAATTCATTAAACACGACCCGTGCAGTTATTTTCATCTGTATCTGTTGTTTACAAATGATATTTTCGAACGAGTATAAAAATGCAAATACAGATTTTATTTTCTTGATGTGGAAAACGAAAAAAATTAAAGTCCTCAATATTGGATCAGTAAAATCAGAAAGAATTTTTGGAAATCTTGCAAGTTATTGGAATATGTTTCCAAGTAACGTTCGGACGCAGGCATCAGATGTCAAATCCGAAAAACGAGATGGCAATAAATAATAGGTAAAAGATAAAGTCTAGAAAATATTTTGAGTGCGTTTCAGAGTTCGGACTATATACTGAAAAATAATTGCTGATACATAGCAATATAAAGCTAATAATAAAATAAACATTCAATATTCGCTCGTTGTTTGAAAAGAAAAATTAAATCAAATAAGCTTTGCATTTTATTATTGTTAGTAAATTTATTAACTTTTAGTACGCCTCATTCGAATCCAGCAAATGATTAATCGAATAAAAAAAAATTAGGGAAATCAAGTACATACCGTTTACTTGTATGGAAAACAATTTCTCTTTTTAGTGTGAGCCATAGAAAAACAAAAAAAAAAAAACAACAACTCGATAAACTCGATGCTAAACGTTTGTAGAATTGACATCGAATGCCCTATGTGCATATTACTTATGAAATACCTAGCCTGAGGAACGCTGGAAAGACTTCACGCACGTGCGGAAAATTAATAATCTCGCTCGCCACAACTGCAGCTGTAACACCGGCTCTCGCATATCAATTCCATATCATGCAACAGATGCTTGGTGTACCGCACGCACAGCACCCATATCATTTACAAACTCCGTGCAATAATGACCTTTAATCATATTCTTTCCGTTATCATGTTTCATCCAGTCCCGTTTCTCCCGTTTCGAAATCACTCACATTCGTTTTTGTTCAATAAGATTAAAAGCGAGTAAACCGAAAATTATTTACCATCAATTAATAATCCATTACGATTCTCAAATTCGAAAACGTAGATTGTTAAATACCGTTGATAAATCTTACCGCAGAGTTACTTTTTCATTACATTCAAGTGTTAGTTTTGGCTGTCATTCCAGAAGCCAAAGTCGATCGACTCGATAAAGAAACTTTTTTATCCGTGATAAGAGAAAAGAAGAATCTCTGATCAAGATGGAAAAAAATGTCTCCACGATACATTAAAGTAAGGCGAACGAAGTCGGTAAAAAAATTAATTCCATTAGAGTTACCGGCACACAGACATTAAATGGCTAATTGAAAATAAGCTGATTGGTTTCGCGGTATCAGCTCTTCATTTAATTTCCTTCTGTTCCCATCCGATTAATCCGCGCCGCCTGGCGGTCGAGAATTTCTCCGGCTGAGCAGTCACCGACTCTTTCTACTCGTTTCGCGCGCTGCTTTGTCCGTCCGTCGTATTATCCGCTGTTTTCACTTACGACCGTCACTTTCGTCCGTTTCGCGTCGCTGCCGACCGTCTGGCTGACCGTAACGCTGATCGTGAGCCTCATCACTGCCGCGTTCAAATCGCCCCGTGAACTGACGACGTTCCAATATCCTTAGAGACGAAGGTGACGGACTCGGTGTTTTAATCGCGTTCACATAATTTTTGAAACCTTGATTGATTTAACGGGACCTGAACCTTTAATTTCTCCCTTGTACCGTAATTTTGCAATAATTATCAAAGCGGGGCAAAACAAAGCTTTGTAAAAATTCTACAAGTTATCGATCAACGGAAAAAATGAACAAGTTGAATTTCTTTTTCTAGGGTAACGTTTTGCCCCGTTTTCCTAAGGTTTAGTTGATGTGTTTCCGTGCTTGGAACCTAGTGACTTAAAAAATCTGGCCACAATTGCAGTCTTTTTCTATCATTTTCTAAAAAATTATATTCCATTGACAAAGACTGATTGGGCAAACGAAAATTGGGCCGGATTATTTTTCACCGAGCTAAAACCAATATTTTATCATGCGTGGCATCTTGTCTGGTATAAATGCAAGATTGCGATATCCATACAGGGTATCCCATTTTAACTTACACATCTGAATAACTCAAAACGTTGCAAGATAGTCAAAAAATGGTTAAAACAAAAGTTGTTGGTTATTAAGGGACTGACTCAACTATGAACATCACTGCGGCATTGATCTTCATTTTTAAGGTTATTTGAGGGTCAACTTGTGTTTATCAAATAAAAACCCTACTTTTGATCTCGGATTCCAAAAGAGTCATTTAAAAATCAAATTTGGATGATGATAAATTTTACTTTTAAATAAGCCCTCGAACTCGCTTTGGCCTATAACGTGGATACCTATCTCAGTGTGGAATTTTCTTCTCATTTGGAATCCGAATTCAAAAATAGGGGTTTTCATTCAGAAAACAGAAGTTGACCTTCAAATTATCTTAAAAATAAAGGTCAAAGCCAAGGTGAATGTTATAGTTGGGCCATCCTCTTGATACCCAACAACTTTTATTTGAACTATTTTTTGACCGTCTTGCAATGTGTTGACTAATTCAGCTGCGTAAGTTAAATCGGGACACCCTGTATAAAAGCCATCCTCTTTAAATTTGAGCAAGTAAACTTTTAATACATCTGAACTGTTGAAGTCGACCCCGGCAAATTCTCTCAGTCCTGTTTAAGCAAAGTTCCTCATCTCCACAGAGTTATCCTGCTACAAATTGAATTTTTTTCACCCTCTTTTTCCTTATTTGTTTTCCTTTTTTAATCCCGCGAGGGACGACGACGATAAACACCAAAAAGTTTAATAATCGTTTCGCAACAAGGTTTATAAGATTGGATTGTCGCTCTGTCTTTGCGTAAGATTCTTTCAAGTTTGTTAAACAAATAACGAGAAAAAAATAAGTGGAGTAAAATGAGCCAGGACAAAACGAAAAACGGTGAAACACGCAACAGTTTTCTACCAGAAAAATGTCAGGCAGGGGAAAAGAAATAAGTCGATATGAAAATCGACGAGTGATGAGAAATTCCGCGCAAAAACAGAGGAAACAAATTAATTTCATGCAGATATTTTCACTCACCCGGAGCCTGTGACACCGGGCCTCAGTGTGGCGTTCATGTTGGGGGGCAGGAGTTGGAATTAGGATTTCGGTTTTGGAAGGACCGATCGATATTATCCTCCCAGCCGGGAGTTTCGGCTGCAGACTGCCGGGAAGCTTTAGCGTCGCCAGCTAGTCTAGTCGAATAAAATTCCCCCAGCCTGTCTGGCGCCAGCGGGGCGCTGGCATTCCGACACTGGTTCGAGAGGCGCTCGAAAATTTCGCATACAATAGCCGTAGGATGTCCGGAATCTGATCATGCATTTTCCAATTATTTAGACGAAAGATTCAAATCGAACATTTTTATTTATTTTTTCTTTCACTTTCCATCGTGCATCGCTTAAAGAAATCGAAAAAGACACAAAACACAGAAGCAATTGCTTGCCGAATTTCGAAATCGTTGTAAGGAACGACTCTACGTGAAAATCTGAGATGAAAATTCATTTCCCTGAAATTCGAGTGACCCATAGTTTCATTGGCGAATTCGATCGACAAATCGTAACAACGTTTTGCGGGATCGAAGTTTATAAAAGTTATTTGGAGAACGTTGCTTAAATTTCGATATTACGTTGAATGATTTTTAGTCGACAGCTGAACGTTTTTCTCGTCATGGATCTGGTATTATTTTTTCGGGAAAAGATGAACAGGACTGAAAGCGTAGAACGCAGGGATCAGAAAGTGGCAGTGACGACTGAGTCGGTATGTGTAAAGCAAAATAGGTCGCGTCATGTAGTACGAAAAATATCCATCAAGAGCTTAAGGCACGTTAAAAAAAAAGACAGATAGGGATGAGGGGCGATAAAAAAAAGAGCAAAGGACGGAAGACATTGGATGAGTTTGCAAAAGAGAGAGAGAGAGAGAGAGAAGCTGACGGCTTAAACCGATTACGTGATAAAAGTAAAGCCTTTATTATATTATCATAATCCCTATTATGGTAATTCCTGGTGGTAATTCAACTGGGAGGTACCTGACCAGCTAACGATCCCGACGCTTCTTATATTCCAGGGAAATCTTATGCAACTCTATTTCACTCTTTTATCGCAGTCGGTAAAAGCGGGAGGGAAGTAACAAGAACGCTACACAATTTGGTGACATTCGAAACGTGGGGAAAAAATGAGCATAGAATGCATAGGATACGTAGATAGGTTGGGAGAAAAGAAGTAAATTGATACAGGTGATCGTATACAGTTCAACATGTTTATTCAACCTGAACAAGGTGCGTTAGATAAATTATAGTACACTCGGGGACAATGAATGTGAGACGACCAATTTTTTACACTAGACAATTATGTTGGCGACGCAGAGAAACTCACAGCGCCACAGTCGGCCGAACGCGAAACAAACTCAATCTCAATAAACATAACATAACACATGACTGTCGAATTTAATGACGTGTCAACAAGTCATTATCTCTACGGTATTCTAAGGTTAGATTCGACGGTCATGGATTATGTTGCGTTTATTGAGATTGAGTTTGTTTCGCGTTCAGCCCACTGTGGCGCTGTAGGTTTCTCTGTGTTGCCAACGTAACTGTCTAGTGGAAAAAATTAGCCGTCTCAGATTCATTGTCCCCAAGTGTACATATGGTACGTTTAGCTATTACCAATACACTCAAAAATGGGGTGACTTTTCAGTTCCCTGAATCTTCTATCGAACTAGATTATGTAAACAATGGATATACACATAGATCTTAGTTACAAACTATTTAATCATACGTGAAAAATCTTTACTTTTATTGATTTCTTTATGTTTACATTTTCCGTCGCGTATCGCTTGGAATCTACATCCTGTTGAATTTGTTGTACTGGATAGTTTTTGCAAACATGCTGAATTCTGAGACAGAGATGAATAGAGTAAAAGAGAGGAAGGTGTAACTTCATCCCATATTTCTATTGAATATATGGTAAACAGTATCAGGTACAATATTAATTCTGTCAATGGTGTCGAATCAAACAAAAGCTCTGACGTTTAATTGGTTTAGCATAAATTGGTTACGTGACCGGACTTTCGTTTGCTCAATTATCAGTACGTCGATGCATAAACGAACCACATGTGACACGTGATACACAATACGTGTATAGATGTACAAACGGGGCATCTCAGTTGAGCTTACAGACATTCACGTCGAGACCATTATGTCCTTTAATTTTGGCGCAACTTCTTACTTTTTTTGTTCTCTTCTTCTTTTCCACGCCCGTAGAATGTTTTTATAGTAAATGCTATATACGTGAATAGAATAATCCTATCAATAAATTAGCCTCAAGACGGGTGAATGTGATAAAAAAAAAAGAACGTCTGAAAAAATGTAAAACCTTCATTTCCATAAATAATATGATCATATTATGAATCGATTAAAGGAAATGGCGGCAAAAATTTGGTGGAATTTCCGATACAGCTGAGAATTCATGTTGAGAAAAAAGCACATGAAAATTTTTAATTGGCTTGATGAGTCAGACGGTCGCCGTTTTTATTTTTATTTTTCATTTATATACTTTCTTTTATTTAGTACAGACGAAATAAAACTCTAGTACGTTATATGATGAAGCTGTAAAACGAAATCCTACCCCCCCCCCCCCCCCCCCTCTCTCTCTTTCTCTTTCTGCGCAGACTTGCGCTTACTTATCTTTTGAAAACATTGGCTTGCCAACCCCTGTGTCAAGTCTTGTTCACCGAATTCTCTGCTCTCTAAGGGTTGAAGAGAGAATGAGAGAAAAAAGAGAGAAAGAGTGGCGTAAAGAGAAATGGGTTGGGGTAGGATTTTAGGAGAGGGGCGCTTGGCGCATAATTTATTACCTAGTTTTCTCTAAGCGGTACCATTATTCGTTTTTTTCTCTCTCCCCAAGATTTTATCCTCGAAAAGTATAAGCTAGGGTATATAATCATTATACAGAAACGTCAGCAGATCTGGACTTCAGAAGTAAGCTCGAAATGAGAACAAAATGAGGGAGGGATTTGGAATCAAAATGTAAAGATTAATTTAGTTAAAAACATCATAACATTATTTAAAAATTTACAATTTTTTTAGTATCGGCTCAATCTTGTTCATGCAAAACCTTTCATTTTCATTTTTTTCTATCATTATTTTTATTTATTACTTTTGTTTCGTTGCGACGCTTCTAAAAGATTGCAGATTTCCAGATCATTCGCTCTCACTTGGCTTGATGCACACTTAAAAAGAATGGCATCGCAGCATTTTTTTTTTTTTTTTTTTTTTGTAGATCCAAAGAAAGAATAAATTCACATACAAAAACGGAATACAAATTTCGGAAGTGTTTTAACAGGGTTAAACATTAAGAATTTGGAACGACTCACATTTTTTTTTTTGTGAAGCTATGTATTTTCACATACCTACATTATTACATATGGATATGCATATATATCGAATCGCAAACTCGGATCATATATGATATAAATATATATACACACGTATATTGAACGGTGACATCTGGTCTTGTAACTTCGCATGGTTCGTATGCAGTATGTATGTCATCCATAATGTATGTACGCGATGATCGGCAGTTCCAATAAGCTCAGCTTCTGAATTGAGTCGATACAGGAACGGCGGCGGGATTCTAATCATAAAAGTTTGATGTACCTCTATTCTTCAGATTTACGTCCGAGAGAGACGGACTTTAAAGTAGTGCGATGGATGTTAGTGACAAGTTCGGATGACGAGAAATCATTACAAGAATTTGTTGAATCGCATTTTGCACGAATGTTTGGGACATTCCGCGCCAAATCGATCAAATTCTAATTTGATTTAAATATTTTGAAACGAAGCATTTCTACAAATTACTTTGATCCTGTTTCAATACGTGCATTTTGTCAATTTCCAAATTTGTTCAGTGATAAAAAGAAAGCCTGTTTTGAAAATGATAATCAGTCGAGTATCAAATAAGAGAGGATGATTATTCGTTGTCAATTTTTTTTCATTTCCTTCAAGAACTATATCTTCCATGATATCTTGAAAACGGAAAAATTTTGGGGTGAATAGTGTTTCAAAAAAGTGATTCTTTCAGAAAAATTGAAAATTTTCTAATTCCAGATTACATTTTAGAGTTGAACAATTACTTTTTGGTTCAGCAGGTCGTTTCATAATCTATCGCGAAAATATTCGATTATTCGATGTCTAAATAACGCAAGACCATAATTTGTTGTTAAAAAATTCTATCACGTAAATTTTCTCAGAATTTCCTTTCATTTTTCTTAGTACTGCTAGAATTATCTAGACTCTTGAGTCTTGTTTAAAACTGATGCTATTCATTTTATATCTAAACATTCAGTTTCATATTCTTCATACTTTATTTTTTCATAAAAGTTGTTAAAAAATCTATGAATATGCGTATCTTGCATGAAAATAAATCTTGATGTGCTGTAAAAAACTAGCGCTATATTTTAATTCAACAATTTTAACCACAAAATAAAAAAAAACATTATTACTTAAGGAGGAAATTAAAAGTTATATTTCGCAGCCCTGTGTCACCCATCTGATCAAGCTGGATGTCGATCTTTTTACTTTTTTTACGCTCATCGTCTCGTAAAATTCAAAGCTAATTAAATGAAAATTAGTGAAAAACGAAACCACTAAAAAACAGCAGCCTTAGCAACAGCATCGGCAATGACTGAAATATATTCGAATTTCGTGATGAAAGCTGCCGGACGAGGAGAAATCAGCTCTACCAACAATTGTAAATAACTAAAACCGGTGTCGAAATCTGAATAATTATAACTCTAAAAGTCTTACTAATAGAAATAGTTACAGCTTTGAATAAAAATGAACGAAGAATATTTACCATATAGATCAACCATTGTAAAAATAAAACTAAAATAGGGAAAGTAGAAATAATTTAGTGCTTGTGAGCTTGTGCCAAGTTCGTTTTTACGGCTGCCATTCAAAGATTGAAGGAAACATCAGGCAGTGGATTCCGATAAAAAAAAAGCCGTCGATATTTCTCCGAGATGTATAAGCTGTGCTGGTGGAGCTTACAACTCTTCGTGAATTCTGACGCGCATCATTTCTTGCGATGAGAATAAATCCGCGAACTGTATAGTCTCTTGAACGCAGGGAAGAGAGTGAAAAGTTGGGGCTACGGTTAGGGGAGGGGGGCAGAGGGAGAGATACAGCAGCGAAAGGACACGCGTCGTTGTCAACGTCGATCCTAGTTCCGTATCTTCTATAGAACGTATTTACAATATCCAACCTCTCCAGGATATCGAATCGATTTCACGGACTGTATATTAAATCAGCTACTCTTTATGCTTTTCTACGTGTATCTCCGCAGTATTTCAAAATCCTGTTCTGTCTGATTGTTGAGATTTTTTTTTTTTTTGAATAAATACCATAGGATACCAGGCTACTCCCTGTTTGAGCTTGGATTGCAAGCTAACCCAACCGACCACCTAACCCAACATTAAAAAGTAGCAGCATTGTCGATGCGAAGACGAATCCGTGCCTCCATTATCCGCTACGGTATCCATTTCTGCTGGGACCTGAAAGCTGAGATAATATAAATCCTAAGTGCGTTCGTCACAAATACTGAATATCGTGAGATTTTGTCCATGATTTTCGCAGTGCCGTTGCTCAACGTTCAAGGCTTGTTTAAAAGTGAAATCGAAACGAAATTGTTTTTGCTGTCGTACTATTGGCACTGAAAATAATATCGGTGCGTTTCAAGAAGTGGCAACAATCCTACAGCCGAAATACTTTTCCAGGCGTGCCAAAGCGGCGGCCATTTTGATTTCCACACGAACGTCCATATTGACATGCGGACTCTTCTCCTCAACTTTGCATCTCAAGTATTTATACCCGTAAGCTTATCTAAATTCGAAAAAAAACGTACGTCGTCGTTTCCGCAGAAAAAAACAAAATTCGAAACGAATTCGATTTCATTACGAATACAAACCAAGTAAATACCGTACAACGATAGCATAAAAGTTATTTTTCGTGTGGTTAATAAATTTAGATCAATACTTGTACGAATCGTGGGTACAAAAAAAAAAAAAAAACAATTCCAAAATTACTGTACGAAGACAGGAATATTCTCCGTCCCAGGGGATTACGAGTATGATACAGGCCGGCTTACACTGATGCGCATCTACGAGAATCGTGGACAGAGGTTTGGGTATAAATCCGGTTTGCGTACTCCGGGACGGGACGCAACTCCGTCTGGGATGGCCAAAGGAGGCGAAAATATCCGCGTACATGAGTCGTGGACGGGACGTGAGGCAGGCGACCCTCCAGAGGCAGAGTCGGGGTTGCGGTTCTCAAGGCGCAAACTCGCGCCCCGTAGAGCGCAGCGGCGTGGCGACGAGGGCTCGTAGGGTTCTCCGAGAGGGGCGGGAGGGGGGGGGGGGGGGGCGTGAGGGGTAGCACCGAGGCCGAGAATTCAGTTGTACGCTAACACCCACGCTCATAGTACGCACGTCGTCCGGACCCACCACGTGTGTTCCTGCGGAGCAACGAAACCGCGACACGATCCTCCATCCTCCCCCCATCACCTACCCTCGAAACTTCCCCCGCTCCCCATACTCGTCCGAACGTTGCAAGAAATTTTTTTCCGACATCCCGAAACGCCGTTTTTTTTTTTTCCACCCCGGGGAAACTCAGCAGGTCTAACTGTAATTCATAGACGTGTCTGAGTTAAATAGATAGACACGTAGTTGGACGGATATTTTTTTATTTGTTCGAACGCCGTTTTTTTCCAACCCGGGGAAATTCAGCAGGTCTAACTATGCTTCATAGACATGTCTAAGTAAATAGATAGACACATGGTTAGACGGGTATTTTTTGATTTGTCCGAACGTTCAATTTCCGCGATATCGTTTTTTTTATTTTTCGTATACATAATTTGCCCGGGGTAGGGAAAAAAAATTTTCACCCGGCACTCCAGACGCGCTTTGACACTGCGATGGTCGGTTATCCAAGAGTTCTCCGATCGAGGTGTCAGTCAGATGGCAACAATGGTGGTGAGCGGAAGTGCTGCAACGCTCAAGTGTAATGATTAGGAATAACAATAAGAATAATGATAACAGAAGTAAAAGCGGGAAGGACGATTTTAATGTGAGACATCGCGAATCATAATCATCGCGTATAGTTATGATTAAATTTAAAATGAAATACAACAAAACTGATGACAATAATAATAACAATGGAAAGTTATCCGCTGCGCGACGGGACGGTAACAATAATGAATTTTTGAGATTTAAACTAATGTATCACTTAAATTTTTGCCCAACTATTGATATTATGAATAATCGGTATTGATTTGAGAAAAGGAACAGAGAAACGCGCGCCTTGGATGTATGACGATTGTCTGATTTTTATTTTTGTCGGAGGAATGAAGGCATTTTGTTAAATTCTAATGTAAAGATACCTGCGCTCCGAGGGAAAAGCCAAACGACACCTTGGCGTCAGACTGTAAGTATTTTTATTGCTTTTTAAACGGTGAGGCTTAATTTGTATTTTTTATTCATGAGAAAACGGAAAATAAGAAAAGCAAATTGGAATAATATCTAGCTTGGAAGAGTTTTATCCGTACAAGTTTTAAATCGTACAAGTCCAAAAAAAAAATCGAATTTGAATATAAAAAATCTGCTGGAGTAATTTTGATGATTTGATCTTGGACAAAAAAATTCAAATTAAAGCCGAACGATTTATAAGTTGGAATTTTGAATTCTGAAAATTGAATCAAGGATGTCAATTTACCATTCTATAATAATCAGGTCAAATTAGGATACCGTATGATTGCTAAGTCGTAATGTTGCCATCTTTCCGTTCGGTTAACTAGCTCTACCGATTCAAGTAATCAAACATGATAGAAAATGATTTGTCTCAGCATCAACATACGTCCTGAAACATACCTTAAAGAGGACGACACGTCTTTACGGCAATATTTGCAACCCGTTCGTTTTCTTCTCTAAATGTCCGAAGGACTTCCTCGCGACCAACGAAATACATTTTACAACTCTTTGTTACCTACAGTGTTTAATGTTGTGATAAAAAGTTGAAAATTTAGTCAGGAATGACGAAAATGCAAGATTCGCAATTATTTCTACGGTCAAAATTTTTTTAAATTCAACGACACACTGAAAACCTTAGAAAAACTCTGACAGATCTGCGAGTTTCGAAATTGTTTTATCTGACATCTGAGTTTGGGTCGGTGTCGTCTGCTTTACTGAGTCTTAAAGAGGATCGCGTGTCTGTTTTGTTTTGCCCGGGTTACCAACCCTAAGGCGACGGGATTGATGGAGTAGACAGAGCATAGCGGAGTTTATTTCTTCAAAAAATACATCAGAGAAGCTTCGGAAGTACGCCTATCCGCTGATTCGTTTCTCGTTCTCTTTGCGTTTGCTTTCCGTCACCCATTTTGTTTCATTGCGTATTCGGCAATTCCAAACACCGCCGACAATCTCATTTTCTTATCTCGGACATTTGCGCGAATCACCGACGCGCTTTTCAAACGACTTTTCGAGTTTACCTAACCTCCAAAATAACCTGGCAACTACCCAACGTATCAATTCACTTCTAACTCACTTTAATTCACAATTTAACTCAACGGTATAATTAGGAATGAAATTTACGTCTCGTCTTATAGACGCCTGAAAGACGTCCAGAAGTATTCGGAAACGATTGAAACAGTTTTCAATATTCTATGCTACGATTTTTTGTTAAATACGATGTTTAAACGATGAACTCGTATTTAACGTTGAAGACGTCTATTCGTAGTCCGAAGATTTTGATTTCGTTTCTTTTATTTCTTTAATAAACCAAACATATATCAATACGAGTGTAAAGTTGTTGTAAAAAACCTAGGCTTTCATCGGTTGAAAGACTAGACAGCTTTCAAATTACTAAGCCTGGGAAAGAAAGACGTTCCGAGTATTACAGACGTTTGAATAATCTTCGAAAGGAACTAGCCAAGTTACTCCTCCACTGATAAGAATTTTCATAACGTGGAACAAAAAAATTCGCAGACGTCTCAAGCACGTATTTCTACCCCAATTTCGTCCGAGTCGTTTCGGGGCATGGCGGCGAGCTTCTCTGTAAGACGAAGGTATTAAAGCGATGACACGATAGTCTCGCACGTCCGAAGGATGAATTCGTGAAAGGTGTTACAAATAAAATGTTGTACGCCGAATCGTCTCGTATACCGAAAAATTTCCGACCCACTATTTTTGAACAAATATATTATCCGATAACTTTGACGAATATCTCACACACTCTTGATTGTTCTTCATCGTATTCTGAAAACTTCCAAAGAATTCAGTGTTCACATTCGAAATTTATCGAAAATAAATCACCATCAAAGGCTGTTAATGATGATCGATTCGTTTTGAAAAAAGCGCTGGATCGTTTTTTGTTTCTTTCAAAATGGCGAATTTTGTGAAATTTTGGTTAATATTAGTGTCCGTTATTCAAAAATTTTTGAAAAAAATCTGTTGAGATATCTGGAATTGTTCGTAAGGTATGTAAAAGTAACTAGAACATAATGATAAATTAGATTTGATAAGTAGGTATAGGTAGAAGTTTCTCACAGTTCATGAAACGATTTTTAGAATATTTTAAAAATTTGTCGATGTACAATCAGAAGTTTTTTGATATTTCTTTGAATTATTTCAAATTGATTTGAGATTGAAACAATATCTGTATATTTGAACATATTATCGGAAGAAGAACTAAATGCCACGGATTTCTAGCCGAATTATTATCTCGCCGAAATTATTTCTCGCAATCAGGCGTAAAACGGGAATCGAATGAGTTAGCTTCGTCCCTTCTCCTCCCGCCCCTCATCTCACGAAACATATTCGATTATCCCTCCAGTTCTTCATAGGTATATATAAATGTATATAGAGCATTCCATGACATCTCGATCAAAATTCTACGTCGATGTCGCAGATCTAGGGGTGAGATTGTGATGAAGCGAAATGTTTTCACCGGGTATCGTAACTTTTATCCATGTAGATAGTTGTCGAATAAAAATGCAACTCATGCATTCAACAACAACGACACCGTTTTTGTAAACATTTTATATTCCTCGCAATAAGAAGTTCAAAACACGTACTATTATTCTGACTTTAGGAAGTATACCAGGTACTGTTGTTCCTACTCTTTCTCCAATAATTAAATTTATTCTCATCTTTCAGAATTTCACAATTACTTGTCATAACCATCTTGCAAAATGTCATATCTGCGAAAAAAAATTACAACAAAAATTAAAAAAAAAAAACAAATACAGACCGGACAAAGACGTATATACCTACGATAAGTTATGTACCTACATGTATTGGACAGTTTAACATCTGCAGTATGTAGGTACAAAATGACATCTTGTCTGGTTCGCAAAATGCACTGTACACAATAAGACAGGTAGATATATAAAGTGTGTGCGTTGTGTATGTGTATGTGTAAAATAATATATACGTATTATACACACAAACGCAAGCCGAGAGCTTTCCTTTACATTGTCGCAATATGACAAAGCAGCCGTTCTACTTTTCTCCCTGCTCCTGTCCTTTCCTTCTCCTCTTCTCATCTCGTCCCTTTGCCCGTCAACAACTCCCACCGAAAAGCAAAACGAAACTGATTTCTATAGGAGATTAGATATACAAAAAAGCTCAGTTCCCGTTATCACAAATAAAGTTTGTGAAATCTGTCTGCGCGTCTTCCCTCCTTCCCCCGCCACGCTCACTCACGCTCTCTCTCTCTCTCTCTTTCTCTCTCCGTCTTTGAAAACGGGATAACCGGCTTCAAATCGACTCGCGATCAGACGTATTTTTCGTATTTCACTCCGTATTATCCGTCGATTGTTTGACATCGTTCTTCTTTTCAATTCACTCTGAACTTTTTCCTCAAGCCAATTCCCAAGGAGGAATGAAAATTTCTTGTGAAAACATAAGTTTTTCCTTTATTCGCATTTATGTACAGCGATACATGTGGTTCTGCAAACTCAAAAAAAAAAAAAAAATGCTACGCTGTATAAAATCAATTGTACCTTTCTCCAAGATCGCTTTTGCTGCCGGTTTCCAAGAAAAATTCAATATCCATTTTGAAAAACCGTGAAGCTTCAGACGAGAATTTGCAGCTCTGCGATAAAAATTGGGAAGCATAGAAAAAATACAATTTTCAACCAATGAAATGTGCTTATTTTTTACCTGAAAAGTCGGACAAAAGTGGCACATTATTCCCTCTTAACTTTTCTCCCTCATCTGCGGGGAAAAAGTAGAACTTTTCTCCCGCATGTGCGGGAAATATGACCTCATATTAAATTGACGTGTAACACCTTAGCTCTTGGTATGTGGCAGTTGATGGGACTAATTTCGTGAATGTGACGGAAACGTGTAACAGGAAGTAGAGAGAAGCGCGCGCTGTTCAATTCATTCGATTTACTATAATATGATTCTTCGGTCTGGCCTGTATTTGGCGCTTGTGTTGCAGCGTTTTAGCGACCTTTGTCGCTAACCTTAGTTTTGAACAGCGCAACGCATTGCGATGCACAAATAATATTTTTACAAAAATTTATTACCCGTTCCCGTTTCTTGACTTCCGCCAACCTAAATCCATGCACTGCTTGTTTGCATTGTTTGGATCTTCTCTTCTTTCATTTTCAAGTCAATAATGTGGCGAGAATTAAGACGCGAATAAAGTCCTTTATGTAACACGGGAATAAAAGTCGATTATTCCCTCGTTACATAATATACTATTTTTTACGTTTTCTGGGGATTTAGCCTAAAATGGAAACCATATTTGGAAAAATCAAACTTTTCTACATTAAAAAACATCTTGAGTCACGTTATTTTTCCCGTCCTAAAGAGACGGTAAAAATTCGATTGCGAAAATCAATCCAGTCAATGTTCTAAGATCAAAAACGTATTTCTCGAGAGTTAAAGCTACTATTTAAATGTCGAATACTTGCTGGATTTTTACGATTTATCGAAATTGCAGAAGAATATAAATTTTTTAGCTGGGTCGTTTACAGATAATTCACGCATCAACCCATTTTTTTTTCCTCTCTCCAAATCACAAGTATCTTCTTCAATTCCGAGTTTATGATTTCAATTTTGTTTCTCACCAAGAAGTAAAATTTTCATCGTCCTTCGCCGAATTGATTTATCGTACTTGCGAGGGTGCTAAATTTCTATGCGCCAGATTTTCCGTCCATCGGGTTTGACTAACAACAAGTACCGCATGACGGTTCGTGGATGGAAACTGCCGGTGCAGCCTCTGTGCTGTGCGGAAAATTGGATTACAAGCAGTAAATGTACGCGGCTTTTCCGTCGTGTAATTGAATTTACCTGTTTTATAACCTGGTCAACTGCAAACGGTGTGAAATACTACCACATATTTCTAACCGACTCTTATTTTCCGTTACGAAATTGAAACCTGCAAGATTTATCGTGAGGAAAAAAAAAGAGCGGAGAAACAAAGCTTCAATTTTCGAGTAGAGGTTTTTTCACATGTGTATCATTGTCCCGGTGAAAGAATATTTCTGACTACTTTCATACAATATTCTTAAACACTTTGAAAACCGAACAACTCTGATTTGCTGTCTAAATCTCTCTAAATCGTTGATTGTTCGAAACATTTTTTGAACGAATGTTATTAACAATTTTTGTGCAAGATTTACCTTGGAATTTCAATTCCTTGAATCAAATTCTTAGAATATCTGAAACTTTCTGTAAAATCTCGATATAGTACATAACATCAGGTATAATCTTCAAGGATATTTGAATTGTAATTGTGAAAAAACAGTTTCTAAACATTTTTGAGGGTGTGCAAAAATGGTTCTTTATTCTACTAAAAATCGTATAGCTTAGCAATCGAGAACGAGACGTAAAACGCATGGAAGAACAAAAAGCCGTGGAACTTGAGGTGAATTTTATATATACACACAGCAATACGGCTGTAAATCCTGAAAGGGTCTGAAATCGCACGCATCATTTATAATCTACCGTATACGAGATATTTTCATTCCATTTTATTCCAATCCTTTTATCTTTTTTTCTCTGCCGTTGAAGGTTAGCTGCATATTTTATATACGAAATATGATTTATCACTTGTTTGGTCTTGGTCAAATTTTCATTTATTTCAAATTCGTTTGTGCCTAACGATTGATATTTTTGTAACGCGATGTTGCGATACACGTAACATTGAAAACTTTAAGTTTACCGAAATTTACCTTCGCTAAAGATGATGCCGGTAATCCAAAAAATAAACCATTGATTAGTTTTTATATGAAGAATCTTGTGAAAGTTTCACGAATTTCAGACAATTCTATCGTAAGTAAATTACATTTGAAACGGCTCACGCCGTATTTCAGTCCAAGAAGTTTCTCCTGCTTAAGAATAAACACAGTATTCTGAAACATTCCTAAGTGCAACTCGAGTTCTCTGAATTTTTCGGAATTTTCGCACTGATTTTGCAATACTCATCGAACGCGCAATTTTTAGTAATTCAATTTAACCATTATTTTTTTTTTTTTTAACAACCGTCGACTCGATTTTCTCGACAAAAAATGCTAACTCCGTGGCAGGAATCGTAAACATCCTGAAATTGACGTTTAATTTTTCCTGAGTAGATTCCTGATCCAGGGTTACGAAAAATTCAGGCACCGGAAAATAGTTGCTGGTATTGAAATAAATATACATGATATCTACTTGTTCTCCCTGGCATGTTTTATTTAATTAATTATTCGTTTGATTCAAAGAGGACGCACTAGAATGCAATCAATTCACTAAGATCAATGCATTTGTTGTTCGATTCGATTTGTGCTTTCTGTCAAAAAGTAAATATTGGCTGAGGATTATTTAAATAATTCGAGTTCTTTGAATCTCCGAAATAATCGCTTTACTTGAATAATATTTACTCGAGTTAAAATTTTTCGATTTGAGTCGCGTAAATATTTTGAAGATTCAAGACGCCTCAAATTATCTGAATAGTCCTTGGCCAATATTTATTTGTTGTTAGAAGATAAACATTTAATCAAACAACTATAGCATTTATCCTTTCGACAATAAGTTTATCGGATTCCAGCACGCCTTATTCAAATGAAACAAAACTGTAATCGAACCAAAGAAATCAGGGAGAGCAAAAAAATTCGTTTACTTAAAATAAAGGAATTATTTAGTGTGCGAGAATTGTTTCCTTGTTTCGAAAATTTCTCTCCCTCTCTCTCTCTCTCAGACAAGTATGACAACATCCTCATCATGGACACCCGGTTCAGTTCCCGTGGATCTTGATGACTGGAACTCCGAGTCTCGCGTAGCGGTCAAATGATCCTTAGAGTGGCCGGCGTTATCCCTCGGGACAATAATGCGGCACGTGCCATTTTCAGGGCGTCCTTTCGGCCGCAGGATTCACGCCCTTGGCCTCTCCGGGGGCCAAAACATGGGAATGAGGAATTCGTCGAGCGAACCGATTCAACTCTAACCCCTCGTTAGGCGTCAAAGTCGGGATATCATCGACGGAATTGACATAATCAAGTCGAAGCGTGTAATGATAGGGGAATGTCTAGTCCCGGTTGAATAGATTTTATGCACATTTGATTCCAATTCCAAACCGAAGAGACGAACCGTTATGGGGTTTGAAATGAAAAAACCGCTTAGCCGTTGGCTAAAGGCGTTAGAAATTCTTTCGAGTCGCCAGAAGTTGAAGAGTTGTTTTAGTTAGTAGTTTTGGTGTAAAGCAATTAGTTATTCAGTCGCTTGAATTATGTTCTATCCATTTGCGGTCCCGCGAAGATCACAAATTCTAAGCAAATGGGTTTCGTCGAATATCTTTTGAATATTCAAAATCGCTCGAATTCAACCAAGTTATAAAAACGTGAACGGGACGTGAAAAAATCGATTTTTCTGAAATTTGTATCTCTTGTAGTTTGTACTATGATTAAAAAGTTCTCCAAGTTTGAACCTTCTAGGATTTACCGTTCGCGTGAAATGCCGTGTCAAAGTTTATCAATTCGACCTAATTGAGGTTTAAGCGCGAATTGTTTTAATCGGTGTGAAAAAAGAGTGGAGAGTGTTTTGGATTTCGTATGTGATATTGATATTTTCATTATTTAAAATATGTTTTATATTTCGAGAGAGTCCATTTACCAAGGGCATGGATCCTGATATGTTGTTGTTGTTGTTATCCATTAGGATTGCCAAGTTTAAAAATTCTTAGCTGTTGTAGCATTTATTCACCCTTTGGATTTTGTGGATTAATTTGTTGGAATACCCATTTTTGACTAAAGTATGACTGACCATTTTTAAATTTTACTTTGTGAAATTTTTCATGACACAATAAGATGCTTCTGTCAAATAATGGTACGGCAACATTTCTTTTATAGCAGAGATAGTTATGGGAATTGAAATGAATATGTATATCCGCCTGATCACGTATTCTTTTGATATCAATTGGTTATTGTTTTCCCATTATCATTGATAACAAATCTAATCTGTCTGTTCTTTTTTAACTCATCTGTGAAGTCAAGTCTGGGATAAAAGTTGTTGAAAGCGTCGATTAAATCCTGGATTTTGTCTCACTGATTCTATTGCAACTCATGTATGTTGTAGGACATTGAAACTGAAAGACACGTATTTTCTGTATCGGCGAAAAACGTTTTAAATAGGCAATCCAATGGGATGTTTTTTCAGTGACGGCTAGAAGTGCTTAATGTATTTGAATAAAACCAACGCTGAAATGTTTCATTTGTCGATAGAAACATTCCAGCGTTGGTTTCATTCAAATACACCAAACGCGTCAAGAAGCCAACCCATTGGGTCTTCACCTTTAGGGATCGTTTTCACCCCTTTAAGCAGTTATTCCGCCGATGAAAAAAAAAACAAGTCATTTAGTTTTCAATGTTTCACAATATATGTACATCAATTACAACAAATTATAAGGGGGACACTAAACTGGTGTTTCTTGTAAGAGTCCTTTGGATCTATGAAGTGACTTGAATTCATTAGAATTCACTTCCAGGTATTTGAACATGCTGGAAGTCTTTTAAGTCCGTAAAGTAACTTGAATTCGTGAGAATTCATTCCCAGGCGTTTGCACTTGCTGAAAGTTTCTCCAGTTTACGAAGTAACTTGAATTCATCGGAATCATTTACTTGAAGACATCCGAAGTCGTTAAAAGTCTTTATTCATAAAGTGTCTTTAATCCATTTATGAAATTACACTTCCAGATGTTTGAACTTGCTAAAAGTCTTATCCGTGAAGTGCTTTGATTGGATTAAAATTCACCTTCAGACGTTTAAACTCCCAGGATGTGCAGTTTTTATTCCACAAAGAGTCGCGGAGTGATTTGATCGTTTGGAAGTATTTTGAATCGATGGGCTGATTAATAATCTACCCTAAGTCATTTGAACGTATAGAAAGTCGGTCAAGTTTCAAGTTTTTGATTCTTGATTCTTTGATTCTCTCGAATTCGCTTCTAGGCATGTCAACTCACACCCTGGGTAGTATTTTAACTTTCCCGCATCACTGGAATCGATTCGAACTCTCAAACCCCGGTCATCAAAACCCCCTGAAGGTTTTCGAGCTTCGTAAGCTTCCGTAATCGCGTGAGGTCACCTTTCAAATAAGCGGATCGTTAGCACAGTCTGAATGCAATTGGTTCGCGTACGAAAAAATTCACTAGAGATTTGCGAGGCTTCGAATAGCATGCAGGCAGCCTGTCTAAGCGGCGAGTTGAGCAGCTCTCGTCTATTGTAATAGACGAGGCGGTATAATTGCTTCGCTCAAGTCGTTTCTCTGTTTCCAGTCCGATAACCGAAGACAACTAAATCCTGCACAGCGCAAGCTGCAAAGCTTTACTGTACCTCATACCGCGGGATTCACTCGAAGCGACGACGCAATGAATTTCCAATTATATCCACACGTGCCTCGGCAGATTCGAGCGGCCATCCATCTTCCCTGGAATCGAGCTTATTTGTAGATCGAAGAAAATTATTCAGTGTGTGTGTGCTCGCCGCCTTCTTCTCTCGAAATTGTGGTTTTACATCGCGGAGAGATCGCCCATCTTTCGAATGTTCTCGGCAGTGGTTAGTAAAATTTTCATCAGTCGTTACTTCTATCCTGGCATGAGCAAAAATTTTTTTGGAATACAAGAAATTTCTGGAGAGGCATTGAAATTTTTTTTAAACACTGTGCAATTGTTTTCGGTATAATTTTTTGGCGTTCATGTAGTAAGTAAATTATGAGAATTAATTAATCGAGAAGATTGAATATTTGAAATACTTACGCGGCGTTTTGTTACCCTAAGAGGTGCACCGATATATAAAAGTTCAGAAATTCGTTTCTAATTATTTCTGGTTAATTTGTTTTTTTTTTTTTTTGTTCTTGTTTTTCGTATACAAGTCGTGCGGAAACTTTGCAGCCGGTACTCTGTGTGTGAAAAAAATTAATTAGCGAGAAGTAGGCGCAAAACTAATCTTTCAATGTCGGTCTTCTGCTTTTTGTAAACCACTACTTTGCATACTCGTCGTTCTACAAATTTTCAACTCACTTCGATCGGCGCTTTCACGACAAGGAACTTTTCGCAATTTACTAATTACTCGACTTCCAAAACAAAAACAAAAAATGAAGAAATATCGTGATTACTCCCACAGTAAGAATAAGGCGCCGTTCAAGTATTAGCTAAAGATGAAACAGGTATAAGCCATTCGGCGAAACGTTATCAAATGTTACGCTATAGTGTGATGGGAAGATGTTTTCTCTCGAATATCTGTCTTCCACTTTGTTTTATTAAGGTTATTTAATTATACGGTTCGTTACGAGAAGTCTCATCAACTCATCTTAAGATAAATTGCCGATTTGTTTAAGATGTTTCCTTGTGAGTTTTTTGAATTTTGAAATCTTTAGCTGGTGATTAAGTCCTGGTCGTTAGTTCGCTGGAAGACTTTTCCTTTTAGATAAACTAAAGTTACCAGAATCTCTCTGATGAACTTTTACAATAGGTAGAACGAGTTCAATTGAATAACGAATTCGCATAAACTATTCAAGTGCATTTGACGATACCAGCGATATGAAATTAGCAAATAACTTTATTTACTATTCAAAAAACGTCTCCATCTTTTTCCTTCTCCTTTTTACAACAATCCCGCGAAAAGAGCGTGGTTTATCAAACTTGAACTTGTTTTCTATCAACCAAACATTTGGAAATCACTCTAAATCAACTTAGAACTGTTTTACAAATGCGTCAACCAATGAACAACGCAATATTAGTCGGCATAATGCATTCACGTTTTACTGAACATTTTGATGTGCAGTAATCATTAAAAATAATTAATGTTCAACAAAGTAGGAATAAATTGATCAGAATGTGATTATAAATGACATTTCTGCCATTCCCAGGCAGCGAATCGATTCGGCAACAAACTTTTCAAAAAGCTCTGGCTGACGTTATAAAACAATAGTGGGCAAAACAAGCAGGCAAAAAATTGCAAAAAATGCGTTAGCCAACACTTGAATGGCTCCTAAGTAAAAAAATTCGAACATTTTCGCTTCAATTATCCTCTCGCAATCAGTTCCGTGTAGACGGCTTACGCGGTAATTCGAACTGCCTCACAAGTACACTTATAATTATAATTAACGTAACGCGCGATGTCCTCGGTGAAATTTTTCAAAGGCTTGGGCTAATTAATCTCACAGCGCTGGTAGCGATGGGAAAAAATCGGTACAAGGAGAAAGTGGAAACGAAACTGCCCAATCATGTCAAATACGCGTCGGAGATAATTTATTCAAAATCACAGGCGTGTAAAAAAATTCTCCAAAAATTATCTTCGTACAAAATTAGATAATCAGAGGTCCGCCATTTTGCATTATAGTAATTCGAGATTCTCATATTCGAATACAGTCAACATCTGAAAATTTTACCAAGTACAAGTTTACTCTTTCACCGCATCAACGCCGCAATTTTTTATCTGACAATCCTCATACCATACAGAAATTTGGCGATACAAAAATTTTCTCAATCATCTGAATCCATCATATTAAATATACAATATCGAATTAAAAAAATATTCCCACAACTTTTTCTCTCATTTTACAAATTTTTGTTGGGTTTCGAAAATATGTAAAATTTTACTCGACGTCCTCGCGTGTGATTGCGAAAAATGCGAGCGAATTGAAAGTGAACAAAAATGTAGGAAAAATTTCTCGACACTTTGCGCCAAGAATTTGAACGTCATACAATTCATTCCTGATATCCGCCGTGACTTTGATGCTTATATTGTATCATGCGTAATACGGTGTGCCAATGGAACATCCATCATTGTAGCTTCCCACCATAATATCTCACATCTCGATTTTATTTTCCCCTATACCCTGCTCTTCTATTGATACCACGGGTTAACGTATCGGTTGGGCTTTCGACCGTTTTATCGCAAGGCACGGATATTAAAGAGCCGACCCTTGCGACATGCCAAAAAAGACTGAATAAAAAGGATTTCACCGCCATTTTCTCGTTTTATATTATTATTATTATTATTATTATTTTTTTATTTTTTTTTACACCCTTCCTTCCTTCTTTTCTCGCGTCAAAGTGAATAGGCTACATGTATCGTACCACGGATACCACGAACAGCCCTTGTACGTAGTCCTTTTAATCTCTACTAGTGTGAAGATAAAATAAAAAGCTCGAAGGATCATCGAGAGATGATAAAATAAATGATGCTGAAAGTTTTCTGCGAAATTGTAGATACGGGAAAAAAATGTGACACAAATTTTCCATTCCATGAAATTTCTCAAACGAGTGGAAAGAAAGAAAGAAGTTCATATTTCTGATTTTTTTTTTACGTGTACGTATTGATAAAGATTTTGAAATTGACGTAAATTCGAAAATCTCTCTACGATGACAGATTTTATTTCGGAGTACAATAACAATAAATTAAACTTAACTATTCAATTACGTTCAGAAAATATCGTAGCTTCAATTAATTTCAAACATAGCTTTGCAGCTACTTCGCAATTTTTGTTGAAGACTGTTCAGCCGATATTCTGATTTTCCCATAAATTTTCATCGAGAAATTGCTCGACTCATTTCTTCGAACTTGTAATATTTTGAAAACGCTTTTTTCCCGCCAATTGTTGCGATGAATTAACCAGGAGTGTAATTTCCTATGAGACAAATGAAAATATCAAAAAATTGGAATAACAGTAATCCACCCCCATGCTGAATTAGGGTTGAAAAATACCTCTTTTCGCTACTTTTTTTGCTTCCCTCGTTTTCCAAAGTTCGGGGGGATGATCCAGTCGTGTTATTTCGAACAAACCGCCATCCAAGTTGAATAAATCGGCCTGAAAGAGCGAGGGAAAAAAGACAATGAATGCAAACAAATAAAAGGAGAATTGAGTGAAACTTAGCTCTCTCTGATTGTGGGGCCAGAACTTTTAATAGCTGAGTCCAGCGGAGACTGAAAGAGAAAATAGCGTGTCTTGAAAGGATGAGATCCGAAACTGTATTCGGTGCGTCACTCAAAGCTCCGAAACCTTTTCTTTTCCTATACCTACTTCTTCAGCCCCTGCGGCTTCAGGATGAGAGAAAAAAAAAGAAAACGAAGAAGGATCGAATCTGTCTGACCTTTGTGTCTTTCCTCCCTTTTTTTTCTCGAAGTTCTTTTATTTTTATACCTTGGTTTTTCCGTATGAACGTGTAAAACACGTGGTGAACCCCTTTTTTCATCGATCTCTATCCGAAAATCATTATACTTCCAAGAAACGAACGGAAATATATCGGAGGACCGTAAATTAGATGTTTTTATTTGGGACGATCAGGCACGAAGCCTTAAACGATTCGTTTCAATAAAAATAAAGCCTTTCTGAAATCACTCGAATTTCGAGTGAATATACAGTTTGTTTTTTTTTCTACAAATTTGTCTGTCGCAAATTTTTTGTTTTGAGAATAATGTTGATGAAAAAAAAGGAAACCGCTAACTCTCGGACTTTTAAGATCAATCACCAAAAATCGTGGAATATTGACTTACACAAATTTCTAACATCGGACTATATTGTAATAGGCGATCGTGATCTTAGATGATTTATAAAGATTTATGTAATTTGTAAAGATTCAACGAAATTTCAAATATCTTATAGCACCTTGCGTGTTATACAGAATTCCAATAAAATACTCCAAATTCTAATTTCCCCCTTGAGTAATAATGCTTTTTTTTTAGATATTTAGATATGTTGAATTAAAATATAGCGCTAGTTTTTTGAAGCACATCGAGATTTATCTTTATGCAAGATACGCATATTTGCAGATTTTTAACAATTTTTATGAAAAAATAAAATATAATTAACATAAACTTGAATGTTCAGGTATAAAATGAACAGTATCAGTTTTAAACAAGACTCATGAGTCCAGATAAGTTGGAAAAAACTTTCTTTTCCTAATTTCTTCAAAAATCCTGTTCAATCCTCTTCTTTTGTACTTACGTAGCTCTAAATACGCTTAAAACCACCATAAACAACAGCTACCGAGTGTAGATGAATATTTAAATATCAACGGTACCATTATTATAAAAATCAAATTTTTTTACCGAGATTACTCCTCAGTTTCGTGTCGTGAGAACCACCGCAGGCCTCATTTATCTAACAATTCTTTTTACCGTCAATTTGACGAGTAATTGAAAAACACGAGTCCTATTCGGTTCGCTATTTGTTTATCTTCGCGAATTCTTTCGCGTCATTTTCTCTGATCATCGGTATTTTACGCCGCTGAAATTTCCTACCCGACTTCACTCAATCCCGGGTAATGCAAACTGTTATACGCGATAGGAAGCGTGTAATAACGCGTCTGCGGTGATGAAGACAAGGGTCTCGTTTCGCTTCCTGCAGCCAACAAACAACCCTGCCGACACTCAATTATTACGATCTGTTTTAATCACGGATGCTAAATTGCGGCCGAAGAGAAATTGGAGCGCCGCCTTACGATCTTCGTTAACCGCTGTCAATGATCGATCGCAATACCGAGTGCTTAAGGCAACTCGCTTCAACTCTCAACTTGGCGTGTGATTGACGCGAGAAACTCGATCATCACTTCTCGTCCGCAAATTATTCCCTCTCGCTCCGGCGGCTGAGAAAGAAGAAAAAAAGAAAAAAAGAAAAGATACGACTTACGTGCTGCGTACTTTTTCTTTTTTTTTTTTTTTTTCATTTTCAAAGCACTCCCTCGTGATCTCAGAAAAAAGGGTAGATATTGTGCTTAGCCGAATAAGCTAATGAAATCTGACCCCAGTGATTTTTAAAATTCCATACGCCTGATCGATTTTCAATTTGAAAAAAAAAAAAAAAAAAACTGCCTGAAAATTTCAGCCTTCAAATCCTTATTTTTCAACGTCTCTTATCGGTAATTCTTACCACCAAAATTTTTGTTAAAATATATTCAATGCAATAGTTACAATAAAATAAATTCTCAAAAACACGTTTTTTTTTTTTCTTTAACTACGTCACAACCCTTTGGGTCTAACGCTGAAATTTTCGCGATTTTTTTTTTTTTTCAACTAGAAATCGATCAACCATATGGATTTTTAAAAATCATAGGGGGCAGATTTTACATGCTTATCCGGCTATAACCTGTCAGCGTTCATTTTTCTTGCCCTTTTTTAATGCGCAGAACCGAAATTAATGGTTCTGCAAGATTTCGAAAGCGTGATGTTTTTTTTTTTTGCAAATAATTTAGCGTAATCCGAACCAAATTAATTGGGATGATTGGGAAACGATTTCGAACGGTTTTGTAAATTCATCGAAGAATCAGACGATTTCTGGTGATTTAAGTAGTTTTAATTGTCACTCAATGGTTTCCAGAAGTTTTTGCATTGCGACTTTGACAGAATTTTCATGGATATCGACGAACTATTTTAGAAGGTTTTCATCTTGCAATATACAAATATCTCAATAGGTTCAAAGAAGCAAATACGTTTATACGCGAATTCCAAAATCTGAACGGATTTTATCGAGCTTTAAGAAACAACCGAAAATAAGTGAAAAATACTCTCGTTATTTTCAAACAATATTATAATTATTCAAACGGTTTTCACTAAGACTATTATAGTTTCAACCATCATAATTATTATACTGCCATGCTTTATTATTCAAACGTATATTTTTTTTTTAGTACCGTATGAGCTGAAGAATGATTTGTTATCAATTTTTTTTTCTCGTTCGTCTCGTTTTTCTGGTATTATTTCTTTTCATTCATCTCATTTATCCAGCTTTACAACAAAGTATTATTCCAGGTGCCGGTGTTTCGCTTCTTCTAAGAAAGCTTACATAATAATATCTCGCTTTATTCAGCGTTGAAAGCTTTTTCCTTTTCTTTTTAACAACGCAGAGACGAGTCAATACGGTCTAATGTATCGCATTATACGCATATTACGTATACCTACACACAATTATTTCCGCTTTTTGCTTCGTACGTTTATTACATACATGCTTATATACGCGTATACGCATGCGAAAGGTATACGACATTGTTCGTAGGTACGTAAGAAGAGAAAAAAAAAACAAGAGAAAATAAAGGAAAGCAACAAATGTGAGGAACGGGAATAAAAAAATAAAGGGAAAAATCGAGGTAAGAAAAACCAGAGAGGAAAAGAAAAAGGAGGGTGAGCAAAAAGTATCGCTTGTACGGTTTTGTTAGCTACAAACTTTGAAATCAGAGCACAGCTGTGATGTGAAATATGTGTACGTGTATTACAGACATACCAAGAGAGTACAGAAATAATAATGCCTTGCGAGAAATAAAAAAAAACAGACACACACAAAGAAAACGTTATACACGTATAATATATCAGATAAAGTGGAACACGTGACGATCAATATTTGAAACACGTAACTCATTGTGCAATATGATAATTGTCCAGAATTACGTGTGGGTATTAGTACGGTTGGAAAAAAAACAAACGATGTTCCATTTTTCCAACAACTTACTTTTCGATATTCCGGCCTTTCTGCAAAATATTTTCGTCGATAAATACTTGTTTTGACAGAATTGAGTATCGCCAAAATTGTACAGCGAGGTAAAAAAAATCATTTAGTATTCGTTTGAATTTTGAATTCATCGAACCATCTGAAATATTATTTTTGCCAAATTTTTCATTCGAATAAACTGACTTTTCTCTGAATCAAAAAGTATTTCTCTCGATACAATTGAACACCATGACTGATAAATTCAACGAATTCTACTTTGCTTGTGTCTAATAATCGTTTAACAGACGAATTGAGACCGCGCCGATGCATAAAACGGTATTAGCAACTAGCGGTAAGTATACAACCGTAATAATCGTATAACGTTAGGAGTGATGATGATAATGGAGTAAATGCGTGGCGATAAAAGTCGCTTCTATCGACCGGGCGTAATAACAAGCAACACGAGATTGATAAACAGTAATAGGAACGCCGTCTGGGATCTAATGATCTATATTTGAGCCGGTTACCGAGCTTTAAGTGACTGCAAACTCAAAAGCCAGCGCTGCTCTATAGTCCGGATTTGACTGTGCGTGTAATTAATTAAACGCACCGAAGATCACAGGGCTTCCTTCTTCCAAGAAAATCCTGCCTCTGATTCCAAGACATTGCGCTACGGCTGGGTCGAAAACTACCCAAGCTTCGATACGTCGATGAATTTTTCACGGGTCTGACGGTGAAACAACATTGAGATTGAATCATTGAAAATTCTGTTAGTGAAAAGCATCGAGTCTTCGGGACAAGACGCTTCGTAATTGTTGAGATAAGACGATCACCAGGCCTGATTTTGATGATAGACAAATGTTGGCGGATTAACCGAAATCGGGAGAGTGAAAACTTGGCGAGGATCAAGATTCATCGAAATTGGATGTGATATTATCAAGCCGTCCGCAATATGGACTCGATTATCCCGATATTCTGACGTCGGATTAGCCGGTTGAGGAGGCACGAATATCTCATAATCTGGCAAAGTTAATTAGGTACGAATCCAACGACTTTTCAGTGTTGAGATCATCGGAGGATTAGCTATAAGACTTTATCTAGAGGTGAAATCTGAGCGCGCGGTTAGCAGAGTTCTGCTGCATCCGGTTCTCTTTATCGCAGGAAAATGTCGATCTGCGAAAATCCGATGTTCCCTCGGTCTAGAAAATGACTCGTCGAATCTTCTCCGAATTCTCGTAACTGGGCTTTTCATATCTGTTGAAGGAATCTAGACAGGGATTGAGCTGCGAAACTATGCAATTAAAGTTTGATTTTATGGAGCCTTGATTATTGCGGATTAGTTTCAACTTCCCTACGGCAGGTGGCGCAAGTCTCTCATTGATAAGATATGATTAATCCATCCCGAGGAAAAAAGACTTCTAAAGAAATGATCTGCGAACAATCCTACGATGCTCTGTGATTCGGAATCAAATCCACATAATCCACATAACGATCGGCTCAGCTTTATTTACTAATTGCGAGTTCTGACACAACATTTTCAGTACCAAAAACGGAATTTTCCTGCGGTCCTGGAATTGATCGAGCTGTCTTTTGCTAAAGAATGTCGGGAATCGTGTTGAATGGCAGGAAGTTGCTGTTTTCAGTGTCATAGAATCGCATGATTGGATACAGATTGGTCCGATTTTCGAATTTCGAATGAGAGAACAGGGCCGGAAGTCTTGTTTCACCGTTCTCCGATTGGCCTGACAAAGTCTTTCAGTGGAATATCGATTCGGAAAGTTATTAACAATTTTCTACTCATACTCTGGTAAGTTTGATTCTAAGCACCAGCAATTTGCGTCCCACATAACACGCAGAATCAATACCGGGTCTGAGAAACTCTCGTCGCTATCCGTCTTGGCGTAAAGTTTCATTCGGCGCGACGGATTTCAGGAATTTCAGGGAGATCGGAAAAATTGCAGCGTCATGCTGATTTGTAATTCCCATAGTTGCAGAGGGTCGGAATATAGAAAAATGTCAGAATTGACAGGACAATAATCCGAATTTAAGAGTTGCACAAATTTTCAAAATCGTTTTTCAACAACAGTTGACGGGATGAAATTTGTAACAATTTGGAAGTCAAATCTACATCAGCAATTTCCCCCCCCCCCCCCCCCCAAGAGAGAGAGAAAGTTGAAAACATTTCACACGAAATCCTAAAAATCGAAATGAAAAACTAGGGAGTATGGATAAAATTCAACTCACCAAAGCCTTGCAAAAGTCAAAATTGAGGCTTTTCACTGAAATGTATAATTTACAAGTTTGAAATGCAGAGCCACTTCGATATGATGCAAAGACTAAGATTTTCTTATCAAAATATAGATACTACAACAGTAGAGTAAAAGGAACTAAAAAAAAAGAGTCAACACGTAGATAAAATTATAACTTTCACTAAAAGTTCAACGACGATTTTATAAATCGATACATTGATTTGGGCTATTCTATACGTATTTTCTTCACTGATCTTTCTCGACCCCATTTAATAGTAAATTAAATTTTTGTTTTTCTCGCGTTTTCTACACTCTTAATGTCTGGTATTTGAAGCCTTATAATTTTTATAGTGTCTGCATTTCTCTGAACCGTAATTCTCAGTTTTGGAATCCCGATTTCAGGGTTGTCAGAGTTTTGACCGAATCATCAGGCTTTTTTCCAATTACCAAACAGAGACCGTAAACGTCGCCGGCCCTCTGATTCGACCGTTCTGCTTTTCGATCTCCACGAGTTAATTAGATCGAAAATAGAGATCTGCATGGTACAGCTAAAAGTACACCCAAAACCGTGGGTCCATAATGGCATTGTATATTCAGATTACGCAGAAAGCACTCGAAACACAATGATATGAAATTCCGGAGTGAAAATTGTCCGCGGAAAACTGGAAAAGATGTGGGTGTAGTATAACCCGAAGTGAAAACGACCGCCGAGATAAAAACTGCTAGCGTCGGAGAATGTTTTTTTTTTTTTAAATTTCTCGTTTTCACTTTCATTTTCTTTTTATATATTTTTTTTCCTCCTTCGTGCGGGATAATTTTCCTTTTGTCAGCGGAATTATTCTCATGCGTATTATAGTACACGTTTCCTCGCCCCGTTTTTTTCCCGTCAAATTTTTCTTTTTCTCCGTTTTTGTACCGTTTTACTTGAAAGATAAGAGAGGGTGGAATCCACTTATTTACGCTTCATCTTCCTCGCTTTTGCTAGAAAATTCTTTAGCTCGAATCTCTTCGTTTTTAAAACGTGATCTCTCTTTGTTTCAGGGTTCAAAATGTCCGGAACGGCGCCCCCCGGCGGTGACACCAGTCCCACACGTCAGCCAAGGTAAGAAAACATCACATGTTCATCGTTTTAACAGTTCAGATCACAACAGTCGAGAATTTTACCTTGTACGACGATCCGGAGTCTGATGTCATAAAATCAAAAACCTGGATTATTGCAGCCATTTTCGAAATAAAAACTTGAAAGAAAAAAAAACAAAAAAAAAAACAATCAGTGGCTTCGCGATCATTCTGGCAGTGACTTCAAGCCCGATAATTATTATTAGTTCACTAGTAAAAATGAGCACGAGTGTTCCAATTTCGTAAGATATGAATAGACACGAGAGTACAAATATTTCCAGTAAATATGTCGCATCTTTTTACTGTAGTTTCTAAAATATTTCGGCATATAGATATATTTGTTGTAAATTTAATACGTCGTACAATTGTTTTTGCTTCATCTTCACCGTAGATTTCAATTCCTTTTTTCACTCTAGACGTTTGGTCAATAAGTCACGAAATCGTGTCGAGTATTGAATTTTTAGTAATAGATCGGAATATTATTTTTTGGGTTTATATATAATATTAAATAGTTCTTATTTATACAGAGTGACTTGCTAACAACTGAATGGTTTAGTGCGCATGCGTTAAGATTCGAAAAGAAGAGCAGTTGTTTCATCAGGGTGACCAACATTGGTAAATTTAGGTGACAGAACGCCGCGAAGTACGTAACCTCAAAAATTTTAACATCTGTCGGTCATCTGAATTTATGAATATTGGTCGCCCTGACAAAACAACTGCTCCTACTCTCGTTAGTAAGATTTAAGTAATTGATTCTCCATTGTTATGTGCTTCGTGGATCAAGTCTTGGGTCTGTATCATGAATTGGTTAGTCTTTGTCTTGTTCTTTATTGCGTTCAAAAGACTTGGGCACTTGATAAGAATTCTCGTATCACGGTATTCGTGATGCGAGATTGCAACTTCTACAGCCATGCGTATAACACATATACTTCGCCTTTACCTGGACCACTAATTCTTGTATGATGAATCTCGTTATTTCGTCTTGCTCTTCAACGGTAACAAAGGGTGAGACTAAGCCAATTATTCTCTCCGTGCTTATGTGTAGATGTTATTTTGCAATTGATCTTACGGTGCGCTGTTATTGGATTAAGTTCGTTTCGTTGTTCTCACAGATTGGTGGTTATATTGAGTATCCACGGCAGGTTTTGAGGATGCGGTTTTCTTTCTGTAATTTGGGGTAATTCAATCGCTAATTCATCAAAGTACCTGTTTATTCTTCTGCAGAAGATTAGGCGTAGACGGGATGTTTTCGGATTTTTCGAGTCTAATCTTGAAGCTAGTGTGTTGTCGAACGTTGAGTTTTTATTGGACAACATTCCCTATTTTCATAAATTTCATAAAATATTTCTTTTAAATTGAGGTCAACAATAATGTAGAATTATCATTCTCATTATCACCACTATTTCCTACATTGTCAATATTACCACCATTACTACTATCACCGGCTATTTATTACGTAAGGCAATTTTTGCCCATCCCCCTCCCTCCCCGTTCAGTAAGAAATCGTAACACCTAGGAAGCACCCCCCCCCCACAAAACATCTTACGTAAAACATGGACGGCCCCTAACCACGATAGACAACGTAACCACTATAACTAATATTTTCACTATGGTCACTAATCCATTATTGCTACTATTAATACTTCTACAACTATCACAACTATTTCACTATTATCATTATCGCCACTATTCCATTATTGTCACTAGTGCGACTTTTGCAACTGTCAGCGCTACAACTACTATTTAACTATTGTGACTATTGCTACTATTACCAATACTACTAATCATATTTCTATTAAAAAATTTCACTCGAAATTCTCATATTAATGCGTTAACACAGAGTTTGAAGAAAATGGTACAATCGCGAATTCATCACCGCGTACTTATCACTTTGAGATAATTTCAAACCCCCAGATTACAATGAGAATCAAAATTTGAACAACGCATAGCCGCAAAAGCGTTCCCTTGCAAATGTTCAATGTGAAGTTTCGATTCCCTTGCCCCAGAAAATTCGCCTTAAAATTAGTAACAAGCCTTCGATAATAACAAACCTCAGACCATATTCCGTGTTGAAGGAATTCTAGCAGAGGATAATTCGGCGATAATGAACGAGCTACCTCGTTCCCACTGCGCTATAATTGCATCAATTTTCATAAGCTGGGAGAAATTTCTCGTAGCTTATTGTTGGACACACAACAACCAGTCTTACGGTATCTGAGCAGTCGGGTCGATTCCTGTCCTTTGCGGTCTGTCGAATTCTTCCCCTTTTCATCGGGATTTAGGGATTACACGCAACATTCTCACCAATATATATCATTTTAATTTTATCAACTGATAATGGATTCAATAGATGTAATGGTAAAAAATGTCAATGCGATAAGAATGGAAAAGACCATAGATAGGAGAAGAAAACAACCGGAGTCGATTCTAACCAAATAACAATATGAAAGGACGATATATTTTATACGTATACACAGAAATATAGACATATTATAGTTTTACTGATAACTCAGGTCTTCTTTCTTTTTATTTCTTTTTTGTTATTTTAATCTTGTTGTTGAGCGAGGGTGACCGGACGGTCAGTCCTGCTGGACCATTGTGCCCGGGCCCGTTAGGCACCCTAGAATGTTGGAAACGACGTGAGGTCAGCCAGTTTAGCGATCTGAAGCATCCTGTCCACCCGTGTTTCCTTGATATTCTCCCCGCCGACGTGGCTGACCCCAAGGGCTTGTTTCATGTGCCCTCCAGTCCGCCACACCACACGATCCGGTTGAGGAAGTCTCCTGCTCCTCTCCGCATCTCAGGCACTGGGACTCCGTACTGAGTCCGAGGTGCATCAGGTGCCCATTCGTGTACCAGTGCCCGGTAATAAGACCCATCACGGCTCTCAGTTGGGTCCTGTCTAGATTAGTGAGCGTGGCTCCTAAAGCGTGCGATGGCTCTTGGAATGGGGACATTTGTGTGAGCCATGCGGCTCTCCGTCCAGTTCCTGGATAGGTACACTTGGGGACAATGAATCTGAGACGGCTAATTTTTTACACTAGACAATTATGTTGGCAACACAGAGAAACCTACAGCGCCATAGTCGGCCTAGAGCGAAACAAACTCAATCTCAATAAACATAACATAACCCATGACCGTCGAATCTAACCTTAGAATACGTGTCAATCCAATAAGTCATTACCCCCGGAGTATTCTAAGGTTAGATTCGACGGTCATGGGTTATGTTACGTTTATTGAGGTTGAGTTTGTTTCATGCTCGGTCGACTATGGCACTGTAGGTTTCTCTGTGTTGCCAACATAACTGTCTAGTGTGAAAAATGAGCCGTCTCAGATTCATTGTCCCCAAGTGTACCTTACGTACCCCGGATATATGTCAGTGAGGCAGCCTTCATCACTTGCCCAGCGTGAAGTGCCCTTCGTGACTAGTTTGTATGCCAGCTCCTTGCCATGGATACCACTATGCACCAACACCCATATAAAGCTCACGTGATTGGCCTATGCCAGCCGTGTTAGCAGTATGACGCATTCCCGTGCCAGTACTGGCCTTATGATTTAAGCATCCAAGGAACTGATTGCAGCCCGACTATCGCTACAAATGTTTATGTTCTTGTCTTTGTAACATCTTCTCAGGATATACCTGGCACAGGCTAGTAAAGCATACACTTCGGCTTTAGCGCTGAAGCCGTGGGTCCCAGGGTGAGCGAAATGCTCCCTGTCGACGATCAAGGCGTCAAGGAGACTCACGTCTCGTCGTCCGCCCGCAGACTTTCGATCTCGACTTCTGGCTTCATTTCCATCGAGCTGGTCTCCGTGGATGCCACGTCGTCATGCTCTTTTCTTGAATCTAAGTTTTCCGGTCCCAAATCCATGAGAGTCCCACGACTAAAAAAGGAAGGAACGTTCCACCCCCTAGGGCCTTCCCTGGTCGTTCTCCTATCCGCCACCTGGAGTCGCGCTCGATCGGCGTTCAACCTGTATCCCTCACCCCGTACGGGGCTTGGGGTCCGAGTATTTTAATCAGCTTGAAAATTCTTCGACCTGTGGAATAATTTTGATTTATTTTTTGATCCGTGTTACAGGCAGAGCAGGACGCACAGCGTCGGCTTTCCGACGCGTACGTCGCTTTTACCGGAACCACCGCCGGCCGGAAACGTTGGAGCACCGCCGATACCGCGTCGCCATTCCGCAACCCCTGCGGTAGGTGATAAAAATTTATGTGTTCAGTTAAGAGCGAAAATCAACCATGTGTATAACAATTTTGCAGCACTGATAGACGTGGCGGAACAAAAACCAATGCAATGAAAAAAGACGTTCATTACAGTTGTGTGTTAAAAAAAAATGCTGCTCGTAAGTCATCGCATTATAAGTTTGACGTATATGATATCGTTGAGTCTTTTTCAACAAAATATTTTAATCAATCACACGAATGTAAGTACCTATACCGTTCGGAAAAGAGTACAGATACAAACCAATTTTTGAGTTGACAAAATCTGTACGATTCATTATGGGTCAATAAGATTTTTGAAAAAATGAAATCAATTGGAATGGGTAATATAAAGTTACCGTAGTGATTTTTGAAAAATTTTGGACGCTTATTTTGGTATTATGATACTTTTGAAATAAGTATTCCATGGTTTCTGTTACAAATAAAAATTAAGCTTTCTAAACTAAGACGTAACGAATTTTGAAATTTGTTTACTTAAACACGAGTTTTTTTTTTTTTTTTTTGTTCTAACAATTTTAGCACTAACACTGGTCAAAAAGGTTTGTTTCGGAACTTTGATACGTGTTCGAGTTTTTAGCTAATTTTTGATTTTCTTGCTTCCGGGAATCATCTAAAATGTCTTTGAAACAGCTTCCGCAACGCATCGTGAAACTCCGTTTCCACTTTCCGTGCAGTTTGTTTGTTCCTCCGTTCGTTTGCTTTCGGACTCCTTGTTCATTAATTTACCTTAAAAGCCGCAACAGACGGATATTCTTGGTGAGATCAGTTGATGAGGGCCGGACTTCTGTGGTTCATGGTCGTATTTCGAGTCTCGTTAGCTTCGAGGCGAGGCTTTTAGTAGTTGCAAATCTCCGTGTTGGACTCGACAAATTTCTAGTTCTCATTCGAAGGGCTAATGTGGTCAATCCTCAGGTTGAACCGTTACCTTCGAATCGTTGAAACATAATTAGAATTGTCCTACAAGTTTTCGTTAAAAGTACGCTAGACGTAAAAACAAAAGATTGACGAAATGAAACATAAAAAATCAATCACAGGCCCTAAGATTTTCGGTTGAAATGTAAAAAAAGTTCCAGTGCTGTTCTCTGAGACGCTTTGGAAAAAATATTTCTTCCGAATTCAATTTTAAAATTGCTGAATGTTTCATCGAAACGTAGCATTCAGTAGCTTCTATTTTCATTATTGCGTAACTTGACTTCAACTGTTGAAGTTAAATCTTATGCACTCATCTCAGCATACGCAGAACTAGAACCATTTCAATTCCGATTCGATTACAAAACTATTAAACGTAACAATCAAAACTTAGCGTTCATCACTTTTTTTATGATGAGAAATCTACACACACTCGCAAATAATTACGTAATTGGATAACATGTTTCATCACAATGCAAAAATGAGATTGTTATGCTTGAAGTTCAGAAACCGCAGAAGTGGGAAACTTATCTAATTTAAAATTTTTTAAAAGATTGAATCCAAATTTTGTGTACGGTAGTAATTTTTCGTAACGAGGAAGTTCAGCCATAAGGGCATTATTGGGTAGTTGAGTTAAGGTGTCGTCATAATGCAAAACTAAAACCTAGTTCATTGACGTGCGATTAGAATTTATAAAAAACGTGAATTTTGTTTCGATCGAAAAGCTTTCCAAGACTTTTCTTTCAAGGTTTTGTGTACACAATAAAATATAAACTTAATTCAAGTCCATGTGCTGTCACAACGCGGAGAATAGTTCTCGCGCTTTGCTTTAATAATACCGTACATGGGCAAGTTGACATCGTTGAGACATTCGAATTATTTGAGGCACACAGTTGAAACTTGGTTAATTCGATTAGCTGCTCGAAGATTTGCTGTTCTTTTTGAAGGGCTGAAATTCGGGTTCACAAAGTGCTGAGGCTTTATTCAACCCGGTATTTCGGGAGTGATCGAGTCGCTCGTCGAGGTCTAGGTGGAAGTAAAACCCTTCGGATCGTGACCAGAACGCACTAACACCGGGTAAAATTCTGTCGACGGTGAGGCGGAACACGGCCGCTATTCGAGGAACAAGAGCGATTTTCGATAATTTTGCTGACAAGTAAAATTCCCACCCTCCTGCCTTCGGAGCGTGGAATGGGGGCGGAAAGGAGGGAAGGAGAACTTGACACTTAGTAGAGTTAAATGGTTTGCCCGAAACTTTTCGTCGACGGGAAGCTCCGGCAAGTTTCTACGTACTTAACAGGGCTGCTTTGCCAAGAATTAACACTGTTCGACAATTTTATTACCCGATGGTCATACACGGATTATTTCTTGAATTACTATATTTTTGAACTACGGAAATAGCTTGAAAAATACAAAGATACGTAATACTGGGATTATGAAGATAAGGATTAAATATTAATGATTCATTTTAAATCCCTTCGAAGTTGATAATTTAATACATTCATTCGGCTTCACTTTTCAATGGCTCATTATTTTATTCAGAGGACTATTTTCTTTTTTCAGTAGTCCATTTGATATGACGTTTTCTTTTTGACACGGTTATCAAAATCAGTGCAATGTTGTAAAATTGAACTGACTTAGCGATTTTAATATGATGAAAAAGAAAACTATTTCAGTCAATTTTTTAGAAAACAATCTTCTGAATCAAGAGAGCCAACGTAGTGTGAAATAGAACAAACTCAATAGAAGTTTGAAGAAAAGCATTTCGATATCGATTTTTCATTTAAAATTGCTGTATAGTGACAAAAAATACAGTAAATTTATTCGATTTGACTCTGTAATATGTCTCTTGTTGTAACGATAACCGTTTTTCACAAGATGACTAGAACGAATCTTTTTCGTTTTCATGGCAATAGTGAATTTAATATCGCTGTTTCTTAATAAAAATTAATATCAGTGCAGTCTTGAAAAATTGTATATTTGCATATGCCAACATAATGAAAACAACTGTCTTGGTAGGGATGTATAAAACATCGTTCTCCAAAAAATAAGGTAAACATTCATAATCCAAAATTCAATAATTCTTCGACCGTTTTATACCGATTTGAAATGAACAATCAATATCGAGGCTCTCATTTATTACTTTTATTTTTTTCTGTTCTTCTGACATACTTAAAAAAATATTGTTATCTTACGGATATGTAAATTTTATATATTCTCAATGTCTGAGTATCTAGTAATGAAATAAGGGATCAAATATCGATTATTGAGTCACTTGCAGTCCGCCTTAAAGTCAGTGAATCGGATTTCCGCAAATGCGATTTGACTTCTGCTTCGACTTCTACTTCTACTTCGTTTTTTATTTCCATTTCAGGCTTTTTGTCCAAACCATCAGCAGCCAGTGTGTCAGCCACAACAATCAGACACTCAGAATTCCACTTTACACCGGCACCACAACCACTTTAACACAAGGTCACTCAATTTATACTCACATTTATACTCACAACAAATTTCACCCATTTTCTGTCGTTTTTTCTGCATCGAAAAACCTGGTTAGGCTGAAAGCTATGTTTATCTTTTTGCAAAACGTTTTCGACACTGGGGAACCAAATAAATTACACCTCCCTATAAGTCCAATAAATTTTTTTGCAACAAATTATCACTCGATTCGCAGGCAGTAGAATCATACGGTTATATTGTTTTGAACAATTTGAAATAGTCGAAAAGAGAGGAGGGAACAATATTTGAAATGGGCATACATTGATCTGCTATACATTGGAAATGATGAGTAGATGAACCCCTTACACCTTAAAAATAAGCCATGTATAACAGTGAAATGCCTGTGACCTGAAAATTTGCGAATTGAGGGAGAAATTTGTTGCCTTATTGCGCTTATTGAGTTGACAAAGAATGAAGAGCGTTCCAGTAATTCAAGGATGAAGTCCGGTGAAATTACAAATTCCTGCAAGTGCCTGTCTCTTTACAAGTATCGCTCGAGGAAACCCGCGACGACGAAACCTTGCAACTAAATTCTTTCTCAACTCTATCTGAGAAATTTTCGGCAACAATATCACAAAGGCGAATGAGCTAAAAATTAGCAGGTCGTTGAAAGACGCTGAAATTTCACCGAGCAGTTCTGCAACTGGATGAAAAATTGGATATTAAGACAATTTCATAAAGCACGTAGGATCGCGAACACGACGATTATTAATAGATCCTCGATCATTTAACGATCGAGAAAACAAGTAATTGAAACTCTGAGCTTTTCCGACAGATTCTAACTATATCAATATAATTTCATTGAATAAGCCTAAGTCTGGTTCGATCCATTTCAGTCAACATGTTTCTGAATATTGGTTTAAATAACGTCTGTGACCGTGAAAAATTCCTCATCTTTTTCAAAAAGTCCTTATCGTCAAAGATTTTTGCAAAAAAATTTGAGACAATCACAGAGTTATTCGAGTTGCATAAAAAATAAAAGCTGTCACCTGAGTTGCAGTCTCATGATTAACTATCATATTTTACGTCACTCAGTTGTAAAAAACAAAGTTGAAATAAAATCAAGTTATAACACACCAAAATTATTTCTGTAATCAAATTTTTCCACATCGTCAACCTATTTTCATTTAAAATTCATCCGAATATTGCAAGCTGCGAATCGTTGGTATAATTTGATGGTTCGTTATAATTGGATCGTACATTTGGATAGCAATTCCTTTCGTTTTCTATGCAACTAGGATCGTAATTACAGCCATGGAGTAAGCTTGAATTTTTATATGAGAATAGTGAAGTTCAGTGAGGAGTTTATTTTGTAAAAATTTTATTTAGGGATTATACTGACTAAAGTCGATCCAACCATGCAAGAAAATACTTTGTTCATGAAACTTTGTTCGGTGTAGTCGAATCTACGTGTGAATTGAATACCGGGATTTGCGGGTCCGGGATTTTTCACTTTTTTTAATCGCGTATTTTGGAAAATCACCTTCAAGTTCAGTTGAGAAATGTTTCTAAATTTTTTAAACAACGAGAATCGCGAGAGTTACTCGCAATTTTTTGTTGAACCATCGAATGACAATGTCACAATAACACTCGAGCACTTATAACTTTTAATATTTTTGAGAATGTCGTGAATAAATTTTTTTTCTTTATTTTTTATGGGAACGAACGTTGCATTGTTACATATTGTCTACCACTTTCGATGACGAAGTGAAAGAAAAAATTTCTTCCGTTTGTCGCGCAGGTGGCGCCACCGCCGATCCCGCTCCGAGCCCCGGCGATTCCGAAGCGATGCAAAAACGAGCGTCCAATACCGTTGCAAGTCCAGCTCCCGGCAGTCCCGCGGCGTTCGAATCCTGACCGTAAACCGGCGGCGCAATTCGGGCAGCCAAAGGCGGACCCAACGCCGCCAAAACCCGAACCAAGACCGACGGCAGCGAAGAGCAGTGGCGCTGTGAGTCCGTGGCAGCAGCGTCAGGAGGAACGGAATCTGATCGAGCTTGACAAGGCGTCACGTGACCTCGATAAGCGGCTGCAGGAGCGAACCGGTGAGCTTGGAAAGCACGCCGGCGTCGAGCGATTGAAGTTCGAGGAGCTTCAGCGAGCGGCGCGTGATCTGGAGCGCAGGCTGCACGAGAAGCCGCTTCCGGTTCCGGCCGAGCCGCCGGAAGTACCGGAGCGCGCGAAGTTTGAAGATCAGCTAAAGTCCCGGTACGATTCGGACATGGAGAAGGCGAGGAACATGCTTCAGAACAGCTTCGGCAAGCGGGAAAAGACCACCGGCGAGAAACTCGAGAAACTTCCGAAGGCCACGCAGACCAACATCCCACCACCGCTCAGCGCCATCGTTCAGAGTCCCGTTCCTAAGCCCATAAGCGTTCGCCAGGACAGCAATGTGTCCTCGGACAGCTTCAGTCAGACCAGTTCGCCCAGCTACACCAGCAAGACCATGGAGGCACCGCTTTTGCCCCATAAACACGCCAACGGGAAAGTTCCAGGTGTGTTCAAAAGGGTTCTCGATTCCAAGAGACATGTCCGTTTCTTAGAGATTTACTCGCTTTGGGTTTTGTGCAGTTTTTTTAACGATTTCAACTCCAAAAATCTCACGTACGCCATCAAATTTGAAAATGGATGAGATTTTGAAGGGTTCCGAGAGATTTCAAGTGATTCAGAAACATTTGATAAGTTACCAAGTAATTTGACAAGAATCGATGAGGCTTGATCATGTACTTATGTGATTTCGAATGTTTCAAAGAGTGTTAAGGTGTTTTGAGGAGAATTCATGTAGTTCGAACAATATTTCACTTGTTTTCGTAAGTTTAAAAAAGTTTTCAGGTGGTTTAACAAGTATTTATGAAGCTCGAATAAGATATTACGAGTATTTCAAAAATTTCATAGTGTTCTGTAGAAAATTTATGGAGTTTAATCGAGATTTTTCATGATTTTGAAACGATACAAAAGTTTCGAAGTGAGTTGAGAAGAAATCATGGTGTTTAAATAAGATCATACGTGATTACAAAAGGTTCTCAAAGCTGTGTCCTCACTTTTTGAAATAATTCATGGATATTTTGTTCAAACATATTGGAAATAATTAATTTTTCACCAATATACTTTTCCCACTCTGTTAGTCAATTGTTGTTGCCTGTTTTTAGGAAGAGCACTTGTACCGGAGCCAGAGAATCCGCCAGGAAGTCCGATCACAAAGTCGATGAGCACGCCGGCCAGTCTGCAAACAATCGTGCGATTTCACAACGGAAGCAACATGTCGCTTCATCACAGAGTGAGTAAATTCCAATAATAAAATCCGGTCCTTTTACAGACTGCTATTTCTTGAAGGATAAATACAGAATTAGAAACGTTCTCCTGCCATTTTGTTCGCTTGTATTTTCTGATACAGCGACAATCATCACGGACTGTTATTTATGGTAGGTTCTACTACGGTATCGATTTCCAACCGCGGTACCTACTTGTCAGTCGGTGGCAACTTCAGTTTTGCATTCGGAAAGCCTCGTATATTGTTTCCATGAGAGAGAGATTAATCGTTGTGAACGTCGGGTGAATTGTGTAAGCCAATTATAGTGGCACGTAGAGTAACAAAGTGTATGAAACTTTACGATATCATTTACGTGCATACTATAAAAAGCGTTATGTTTGCGCGTTATCTCAAGATTCAGACGAATTCGAACGTAGGCTTCTGAATTATCTCTGTAATATTATATGGAACACAATCTGAAGTAACCATTTTAAGGAGTTAAGTGAAAATGAAGTGAAACTTACTTTCAACGGTGTACTTGTTAAAAGCGCAAATTACTTCTGACTACAAGCGCTCAGATGCAAGGCTGTACGGTTAACCGGTTTAACCGGCCAGAACAGCTAACTTTATTAATTAGACGATGGCTTAATTCGTTTCCTAGCTCGTTACTCAGATATCGCGTAGAATCGTTCGAATTCGTTTCAAATCACGCAGGAATTGCCGCAAATCAGTGAAGAATCGCTTAAAACTGTTTCAAATTCAATGAAACTAGTTTGAAACCATTTCTAATCAGTGTGAAATCGCTTTGAAATCATTTAGAAATTATTTAGAACCTTCCGAATTAATTGGAGACTACTTAAAAATCGCTTAAAACTCTGTGTGATTAGTTTAAAAGCATTTGTAATCGTTCTGAAGTCGCTGGAAACCATTTACAAAACACTTGAAGCTCTTCGAAATTAGTTTGAAACCGTTTTTCCGAAACGGTTGAAGATCTTTGAAACCTTCTTGAAATTAGTTGAAAATAGCTTATAGTCATTTTTCAACCATACCGTGGAATTGGTCTCGGCTTTTCGTCGCTTATTAAAAAGCACTGCAAACTGGTGCCGTTAACTGATTGTATGTCGGAACTCTACGGTACGCTGCAAATATTCCAGTAAGAGAAATCGCGCACTCACTTCGAAGAGACAGGGCTTTTTGAAACCTCATCTTGTGGAAGGGAAGCATGAAAAGAGGGGTCGAGAGATGAACAGATTGAATAAACGTTATAGGAGGGTTCTGGAAACCTGAATAACTCGCCTGCGGAGATAAAATAAAAATCGAGAGAAAAAAAAAATGTTGTCTAGATAAACGTGTTCCAACATCAATTACCGAGCTTCTATCGTTTGATGTTCGAATAAAAACATTTTTTGTCATCCCTACTGCAGAGCTTACATTCAGCTTAAAGATTCTCTTCTCCTGAAAAGATTTGGTAGACCTGCTGATATCGGCATTAAATCTTCATATCTACCACTACTTCTTTCGTGTTGATTCGTTTGAAAGCTTATGAGGGGCTGGCAAGTCATCAATTATACGTGCGACGCGACCGTACGAATAAGTTGAAATTCTTGCATTCAGCCGTTTTGAGAGACACTTTATACAGACCTGCTTATGGGAGGGTGGATTCTATTTCGTGAGAAGGATCGTTAACGCACTAATCAATTCTGAGATGTCCTGAGAAGTAGACACTTCACCCAAGCGTATTGATAGTGTTAGATTGACCTTAGTCAGTGTGGTATTGACGCAAAATAGCGTTAGACTAACATGGAATAGTGTTGGATTGACATCGGATAATGTTATACTGGAAGAAATATCACGTAATTACTCGACGCTACATGCTACGAAATAGTAAAAATCACACAGGTACTCCGAAGTCCTTAAAATTAAACTCGTGGTTGAATTGAACGCACAAGACTTTTGCTATTCAGAGGTCTTCGATACTTTTCAGCTTTAATTTTTCAACTCGTTCATTATTCTGTCTTCGTTGCATTTCAGTATGTGAGAGAAAGGGAAAGAGGAAGTTATAAACCTTTTTCAATTCCATCTCTGTATTGCATTGGCATTTTTTTTTTTTTTTTTATTTTTCAGCATGATACTTTCTCTTCGTTAAGCTCTGCCGAGTATGATGAATGCAAATCAGAGTTGTATGTGTAAAAATAAAAATATCAGATTTTTTCAGCTCGCCGAAACAATACGACAGTGATGGAAATATATATGAACGCGCGCGCATCCGCGCACGTGGACATAAAAAAAAACGCAATCAAAACATGTAAAAACAGATCAATAAATTCTTGTTCACAAAGTGCAACGAAACCCAAAGAAAGAGGAATGAAAAGCTTTTGACTCCATTGAATGAAACTCTACATAGGATCGAGGTCTGTGAATTCCTGCAGTAAAACGAACCTATAAAAAGAGCTGGTAGAGAATTATTCCCATTTATTTGCTCGTTTCGCACACTTTTCATCAGCGTTAAAAATCCAAGTCCTGCTTTGCATCCAAGCAAAACATATAGGTTGAAAGCCGAACCGCAAGCGCCATAACTTTGTTGTTTAACGTTGGGGTGAGCAGAGAGTGGAATTACCTCTTACTACTCGCGGCTCAAGTGACTCTCAATTCCATCTCGCTTTAAGTAAATTTCGGCTTTTAATCGCCGAGGGTTTTCGCACGCCCCTCCAATTAGCTTCTGATAAAAACACTCTCGTCACTTCATCGCTTCAGAGTTTTACACGAGCTAATTCACCACCAATTAACCGGGGTGATTTTCCTACCACCAATTCACCGCTTCACACAACCCCAAAAAATCTGTACAGAGAATTAGGGATTTGTTTCAAACGCTTTTTTTTTTTTTTTAAACAATCGACGATAAACGAAAGCAAATTCCAGAACTCATTGTCCAGTTCAGGAATTGTTCTTGGAATGAATCTTCGAGGTGTAAAAACAAACGGTATGGCAGTTCAAACGGGTGGCAAAACATCTTTGAAGCGTTTGCATACTCTTTTCATCGAGCTAGAATCTCCATCTATCCATGAACTGCGTTATGCGGAATTTTCGAACTAACTTATTTTATATTTATTCAGATAATCAGAGATATAAGGAGACCGAGCAGTCATTACGTGACGACAGGAAGACTGCGTTTTAGATTTGCCCAAGTGCTGGTCAACGCCGTGGCTCTTTTTGCGATAGCAGGTGGCCTAGCAGCGTACTTTAAATGTGAGTAAAACTGATCGATGTCATAACTGAATTTTCGTGAAAGCCTGCAATCAAGCTTCAGATAACTGCAGACTCGGCGACTTTAAACCAACTACGTGACAGTTATTATATTCCAAGCCATAATAATTCGTCCTTTGAATGTTACGGTTTGCGGTTTTCTCCGCTCACAATCAGTAGCGTTAATAACTTGTCACAAAGCCAGATTCCGGATACAATATCGAACCAATTAGCGACCACTTCCACCCGAGAAATTTTCCACACTGCATTGGTCTCTATGTATGCACGATGTATGTAACGTGTAATATTAATGTTCGGGAAATTGGATTCCAATCGACTCGTTTAATTGCATAGAACTCATTTTGCCGAGAGACCGTAAAAAGCTTCATTGCACTGTATCAATTGCACTGACTTATTTCATGAGTTGTACTACATTTCACCACTAGTGCCCATTTGCTGAGCATCGATTTTGATGCTTCAAGTCATTCGAAATCAGTAGTACATATCCACCATTCTTACATGAAAACAAACCGAATTAGATTAATTCTTCGATTAATTAATTCTCACAAAAGTCCAATAATCATCACTCTTTAACTACTTGTATACGTCATACTTGAACGAAGTGACTTGTTCAAAAAACCACATGAACAATACCATCGAAGGATCGAAGTGGTCAGCCAAATGATCCAGTGGCGTTTGTTCTTCCTCTTGCAGCTTACCCAGCGTACACTGTGAGGTTGGAAAACAATACTGTACATTCGAC